>NC_044062.1:15036589-15056589 GCF_902167405.1 Gadus morhua | reverse complement strand
GCGTGCGTGCGTGCGTGCGTGCGTGCGTGCGTGCGTGCGTGCGTGTGTGTGTAGTGTTAATGGTCTTAACCAGACTAAAAAGCTGTCCTTTTATATTTGCACGGGAGTCAGCGCTACTCCCTATCCATCAGCCCTAATAGGATCCATCTGGACACACACACACACACACACACACACACACACACACACACACACACACACACACACACACACACACACACACACATACTCTCTCTGCTCAGGTTCACCTGCACATCTCTAACACAACTGCTTCTGATGGTTCCTTTTCTGCTGTACTAAAGGTGTGAATATGTGTGTGGGGATAAACAGCTACGTGCCCTGGCCTCAGGGTTATAGTCTAGGAGAATATACCATGCATTTGTATCTCTTCCATAATACACATAACAAAACAGCCATAACCAAGCAGAGCATATTTTGACTCTAATTCTCTGTAAACAAAATTATTGATCTGATGATGGAGAAAACTAAACTAGTTGTCAGGAGTCTGGATACAAGCTCCATCCCTACCTCGTCGCGTCTGAACATGGCGAACAAGAGAGAGAGTGAGAGAGGGACATCTCCCTGGCCACCATTGGAAACAAACGTATAATAAACTGATTGTTAGATAAAGCTCTTTTCAGGTGCCCCCAAATGTCAATCAAGGATATTTTTAAGAATATATCTTAATCAGCGATTTTTTTATGCAATTTCGCAACTGCTTCCTTAAAGCTAGGGTAGTCGTTTTGGAGAAACCAGCCGTAATAATCTAGATTTTGAAAGACTTCCCCTTCCCCAAAACACAGAGCTTTAGCAATAGGTCTGCCTAGCCATGTGATACTGGTCGGATTCTGGTCAGGCGCAATGAGTGTATGCGCAGATCGGCACATGTAGGCAGATGGTGCATATTACAGGCCATCATCTACCTCAGATACCATATTCTTTTCTCTTTTATCGGAGCACTTGATATATTGATGAGTCATATTTCGACAAATATGACTTAAAATGCTTCATAAATATATCGCCTGCCCTAGCTTAATATCAGTGTCTACCTGAAGGATCTTCTGTCACAACATTCTCAAAGGTCAGAGGTTGAGGCCTTAAAATACCTAAAACGCTGGCTAAAACGTACAAACTAGTTAAATCTGGGAAAGGTGGAGTCACTAGGGAATAGAAAACACAAAACAGAACAACTATAGCAGGTTTTATCATAAACTATTTTACTGTATGTGGAACTTTAATGACCTACAGTATGTACATTCACTTTTATATTGAAAAGCTATTATTTACTACATATATTACATCTTTTATGGAAAACTCTTACAGCCAGACAGAGTTTGTGAACCGTTTTTCTGATATTTTACTGGTCTAGTGAAGGAAAGGGTGGACTTCTGGACTCCCTACTCTGCTAAATATAGACGCATATTAAACTAATGAAGACAAACACATGTGGTCCCTACACCGTTTACCAACCTCCATCGTAAACCACACCCGTGGGTGCAACCCCCCCAACTGACCCCCAATCAAAGAATGCTTAAAAGCCAACACAACATACAATTTCACATACAGACCATAATACCAATACTCAATCCGAACAAACCCCAGCTAAAGAATCACAGCCAGCCTTACCTAAGTCAGGACGATTTGAAGGGACAGATGTCCCCAGGCCCACATCAACAATGGAGTCCACCTCAGCCTGAGGTCCACTGAGTCCACAGGAAGATCCTCCGCTCTACTTCTTCTTTGTCTTGCCTTTTGTTTTCTAAAAACAGTCAATTTCTAGCTCTGTTGTGGAGTACGGCTGTTTTTTTCTCTTCTCTTCCTCTGTGCTTTCGTTTAAATTATAAATCTTTTTACCTTAGTCCCCCCAAAAAAATTGGAACCTTGTCTCCTCGGGATTCATAAATAGCGCAAAACTAGAGCTAGAATCTGTTGTGTAGCCGTTAAAACTAGCAGTAGAAGCCAGTGAGTAACGGTTACAACTAGTAGAATCCAGTGTGTAGTTCTTGTTTGTCCCAAAGGCAAAGTAGACTTCCTCCAATTCTTTCCCAACTTAGTTTTCCTGCCCGCGCTCAGGGCTTCCCTGGGCTGGGCTAAATATAGGGACACACTAGGTAGAGTTGAACAGAGACGGACAGGAAATGTGTGACAATACATTTGTTTTTGCTCGGGCCTTGTTTGTTTTTGTGTATCTTCCCTTGTCTCAAACGACAGCGGGAATGAAGCCTTGCGTCATATTGTTGGTTTCGGCGTGGTGGTCTTGTAGTTAGTTGAGTTTAGAGGGGCACCGATGGCACAGTCCTAAGGGAGACGGTGGGGGTCTACACTTTTTATCATGGAAGTATCAGTGAAAATATTCAAGCACAACAGACAAATGTATCTTAGAAGGCTGAACATAATGGCTGAGGCACGTCTTGGGAGGCATGTATCTGACATAGATGCAATATTTCCTTGTCTCGTCCATAAAGATCTATCTTTACCTATGTATTATAGAAGGAAAGAAAGAAAATGTGCTTGTTTTAAAATTGAACAGGTTTATAATTAAACCTACTCAAGTCGTTCTGTTTTGTGTTCTCTATTCCTAAGTGAACTCTGTTGATACACAACATGTTGATATCTGGGGAAATTCCCCAAAATCTGTATCCCATCCTGGGAGCAAAATTGAGAATATCAAAGATCAGAATCCTATCGTTGTTGCTGTGTGTGTGCGTGTGTGTGTGTGTGTTTGTGTGTGTGTGAGTGTGTGTGTGTGTGTGTGTGTGTGTGTGTGTGTGTGTGTGTGTGTGTGTGTGTGTGTGTGTGTGTGTGTGTGTGTGTGTGTGTGTGTGTGTGTGTGTGTGTGTGTGTGTGTGTGTGTGTGTGCTCATATACGTGCACATTCTTTCTTTTGTTCTTTTGTGTGTTTGTATTTGTGTGTATGTGTGACCCATCCTACATCCAGCTCCAGTGACGTCACACACATTGTTTTGTCTCCTCTAGTTTCTAAAAACAACCTGAACACACACAAATGTGTGTGCGTGTGTGTGTGTGTGTGTGTGTGTGTGTGTGTGTGTGTGTGTGTGTGTGTGTGTGTGTGTGTGTGTGTGTGTGTGTGTGTGTGTGTGTGTGTGTGTGTGTGTGTGCTAGAGGAACAGACCCAGCTAATGAACACACACACACAGACACAGACACACACAGACACAAAAACACGTGTAGAAGTATGTTATGATGCTAAAGTCGCCACCGCAGGACTTGATGAGCCGACAAAATTATTCAACATTTGTGACAGTTTCACCTCCTTTTTATAGACTACGGTTTTATGGGCTTGTTGTGACTTTATGGACTGGACCGTTAAGAGAGACAGGACATGCTGAGAGAGACAGGACAGTAAAGAGATCGACAGGATAGTGAATACAGTAACAAGACAGTGAAGAGAGACAGGATAGTGAAGAGAGAGACAGAACAGTGAAGAGAGAACGGACAGTGAAGAGAGACAGGATGGTGAAGAGAGAGACAGAACAGTGAAGAGAGAACGGACAGTGAAGAGAGACAGGATGGTGAAGAGAAAGACAGGAAAGTGAAGAAAGAGACATTACAGTGAAGAGCGAAAGGATAGGGAAGACACATGACTGTGAAGACAGACAGGAAAGTGAAGATGGAGGATAGTCAAGAGAGACAGGAAGGTCAAGAAAGACCGGACAGTCAAGAGAGACAAGAGAGTGAAGAGAGTCAAGAGAGACAGGACAGTGAAAAGAACGGACAGGGAAGAGAGAAAGAGAGGACAGAAAAGACAGAGAGAGTAGTGGAGAGACACAGGACAGTTAAGAGAGACAGGACAATGAACAGAAAGACAGGACAGTGAAGACAGACAGTACAGTGTATAGGAACAGGACAGTGAGGAGGGAGGAAAGAGTGAGGGAACAACATGGAGCATACACAAAGCATAAACGATACAAGGCGGGTTGGTTAGCCCGTGGTTAGCGAACCACCAGGTTGAGCTACCGAGGCACCTTGTATGGGGGAGCTGGGTTAGGGGTGTCCTCACATGGTGTGTGTACCATCGGAACATTGGGAGTCACATGGTAGCGCGATCTCGCACATTTCAGCACTCACACGGATGGATACACCCTCTAGACCTGTATCACCGTCTTAGTTTTACAGTGAGGCGCACCGGCAGCAAGATGAAACTTGTTTGGTTTATTTCTAAATGAAAACAAATGATTGCATCAATTAAATAATGCAGCGGTAAGATGCAAATAGGACATTCTCATTTCAGTATAATAGTCACATGGGCATCAGTATTATGTTATTATTATATTTCAGACCCTGATTCAAGGCAGAAATATTTCAACACCATTTCAGATACACGCATACACAAATGCAGGCATGCGCATGCATACACACACACACCCAGCTGAACTACACTCACCACCGCTGTGACAAATATTACAATTAGGTCATTTAACAGACGCTTTTATCCAAAGCGACTTACATCGGTTAATACACACATTGACGGCAGAGTCAACCATGCAAGGCGACAGCCAGCTCGTTAGGAGCAGATAGCTGCTTTGCTCATGGACACATCAACACTCAGCTAGGAGGAGCTGGAGATCGAACTAGCAACTAGCTTCAAGACAACTGCTCTACCTCCTGAGCTAAGCCTGACTCTTATTTGTGAAACTTTAAGAAATGTTATTCAATAATGACTGATGAATTCTACTTCACATCCTCAAATTCATTTCTTAAAACGCCAACAGGCATGCAATGGAAACCCAATCTTTGAATGTATTGTGAATTTTTAAGAACTTTGAGTCATCTGATGATAAAAATGGTGAAAAACAATCAAAGCAAATAACTCTGCCTCAATGACATGGCACTCTGCTGACGTATCCACCCGTCTCAACAGAACACGTTCCTCATGAGGAATACCACAAAGTCACTCATTGTGTTGTTAGGGTACCACTGAGGACTTATATAATTTTGTATTTTTGTAACTCTGTTGTTTTATATATTTATTTTCATTTTCATAATTAACAGTAGTGTATAGGTTTACCACGGCTAAGAGTTTGTTTGTTTTGGCCCTCCAACATATGTTTTGTAGTGCCATGTTCAGGGCTGTTTTTAAACCTTTGTTTCTATTTACCTGACAACAATAGACTTAAACTTGAATAATATAGAGATACAGCAATGAATAAGTGTCAGAATATAATACAGTTTAACAATAAATACAATCACAGCCAGGGACGATATAGGATAATATTGTATTATGGGCTAGCTAAACGCTAACTCTTCAGGGCAAAGGCCTTTAGGCCGTAGCAAGAGGGAGAGGCTACGGAATAAGTGCTTTGCGATGTAATGTGGACGATACACCAAGGTGAGAGATAGAGAGAGACTGATGCTTTTGGGGTCCTTTCGTTTTATCACTACTATAAACACACTTGGACACATACACACACACACACATTTACATGCACATACTCACCAACAACCACATATATAAACACAGCAACACACAGAGACCTACACCTGCATGCAGACATATCAAAACACTGCACACTCACACTACAGGAATCCCAGCAGATGGTATTACCAGTGTCAACAGGAGAATCTGATGGAAAGTCGTCCCCAACCAAGACTTAATGTTTTAAATATTAGTAACTAGAGAAGCTGATATGAAGAGGAACAGTGTGATGTCAACACATGATGTCATCAGTGTGGGTCTGAAGACAGCAGGGGTGTGGGCTGGGACATTCCTGAACTGTTTACTCTCTGTGTGTATCTTTTGTTAATCTGTGTATATCATCTTATCTCCACAAACACTGGACAGGTGATGAGGAAGGTCGCTTTGGTTAACAGCATTGATATGTTCTACACTTCTGATATCAGTGAATAAACATTGAATTACCATTGCCTTAAATCCATTGATATTGCAAACTGTGCCATATGTTTATTGATTTAAAGGATTGTACACAGGTAGCTCATAGGAAATGTAGCCTTTATCTCACTTGAAATCTCCTGACCATATCTACCTGCTCATCATGCTGACGTCATACCACCTGTCTGCACCAAACAACACATTGACCTCTTCCCCTTAGACATCAACACGGACACGCACACGCGCGCACACACACACACACACACAAACACACACACACAAAATATACACACACACATGCAAATGCACAGAGACCTACGCACGGCCACTGAGTGACACACACTGACTCTAAAAATAGCCTGAGAGTTAACTGGAAACAGAAGCAGTGGTGGTGCTCCGTAACAATGTCTAGAGGGAGAAAGAAGGAAGAAAGAGAAAGAGAGAGAGATCGGGTGGGAAAGGAAGGGTTAATGTTATGAGTGGATTACTCATAACATTTATGGAATTAGGGAGTCTCCATGCTTTGTTTTGCAATGTGTGCACGCAATTGAGCGTGCGTGTGAGCATGCATTTGAATGTGTGCGTGCATGTGAATGTGCATGTTACCAAGAGAGAGAGGGAGGTAGAGAGGCAAAAAGGGTGGACTTGTGAAATAATTGACCGATGACGGCTATTGCACTACAGGGTGTGAACTGGTAGAGGAGTTTCTGACTAAAAGACACAATAAGCAAAGCTCCTTAAAATAGTACCTTTAGGTCTCTCATAGCCTTTTCTCAGGGATGCCAACAGGAATATATTTGAACACAGAATATTCAGTGCACTTAACTATCCTGCACCTAGAACTATCATCAAGACTTAATAGATACAGTAGTAAAGGTGGAGTAGTAAGATGAATAAATAGAGACAGTAGAAAAGGAGGAGGAGACACAGGTAGAACAGCAGAACGAGTGGCGAGGCAGGTGGAGAAAGATATGGAGGGAGAGATGGAGGAAAGAAGAGGTTGGGATAGAGGAGGGAGACAGAGAAAGAGAGAGAGAGAGAGAGAGAGAGAGAGAGAGAGAGAGAGAGAGAGAGAGAGAGAGAGAGAGAGAGAGAGAGAGAGAGAGAGAGAGAGAGAGAGAGAGAGAGACAGAGAGCCAGAGAGAGAGAGAGAGAGAGAGAGAGAGAGAGACAGAGAGCCAGAGAGAGAGCGAGAGAGAGAGCGGAGGGGTACAAGAAGAGAGGAGATAAGAACGGCATGTGGCCTTGTGGCTCACGGACCTCGTATGCCATTCTTTCCACTCCCTACTCTCTCACACACACACACACACACACACACACACACACACACACACACACACACACACACACACACACACACACACACACACACACAGACACACACACTCACACACACACACACACACACACACACACACACACACACACACACACACACACACACACACACACACACACACACACACACACACACACACATATATACACGCACACACACACTGCATGCAAACAAACATTTGCACACACCACACACAGTACACGCATACAAGCATGCACACACAAACACCAATCACTAAAAACATGTATCCTACACTTATACACAAAGGTGTGTATCAGTTTGACCTGAGACTGAAGGTTGAAAAACACAACAATTCGCACACACCCTTTACACACTGGAAGCAAACACAACAAGAAGTTCATACAAGCATACACACATTTGCACACACACGAACACAAATACTTTTAAATATAAAAAACATGTACACTTGTACACACCGGTGTGTGGCCGCTCAGTTTGACCCAAGAATGAATGTTGAGGTAAACACGCCGAAAAAACACACACACGCACACACGCACACACCGCACTGCATCCCGGGTCTGACAGAAGCATACAGTAGCCTAAATGTGAGTTATCAGATGATACGGACTTCAACCAAAATAAGTGGGCTTGGCAGCCTAGCTGGCAGTGATCCAGACATCATAAGTTACACACAGTTCCGATTTATCCGTTGAAGCAGAAAACTAATCCCCAGAGCCCCATAAATACCCAACATATGTTTAGCCAAAAAGTGAAAACCACTTTGGATAGAAGCATAACTCATCCACAACGACAGGTGATCGATCGCCTACTGAAACATCATTATAGACGGTGCAGCAGGTCTTGCTGAATGAACACATGTATATGCAGCTTCATAAAGTCCCTTTCTCTATCGTTTTACAAATCGTCCATTCAGGTCCACTTGTTTACATGGACCGGTGTTGGGATGCGCGGTCGATATGAAAACCAACGTTTTAAAAGTGAATATTATTCCGGTCACCTGACATACAGTAGGCCTATGCCTGCACTAAATTCTGCGTCGTGATCCATTTTTCAGATACAAATCAATTCTTTAAATAATTGAATCATGACTCACCGTGGCGTTTGATTTGGTGGCTCCGTTACGTCGGCTGGGAAGCGCACGTCCCGTAGCGGTGAACTCAGTGAGATCCGACCAGCCTCTCACTCTCAGCTGCTCCGGAGAGCCGCGAGACACATGACGAGAGGGAGGGTGGGTGTGTATGCGTGTGTGTGTGTGTGTGTGTGTGTGTGTGTGTGTGTGTGTGTGTGTGTGTGTGTGTGTGTGTGTGTGTGTGTGTGTGTGTGTGTGTGTGTGTGTGTGTGTGTGTGTGTGTGTGTGTGTGTGTGTGTGTGTGTGTGTGTGTGTGTGTGTGTGTGTGTGTGTGTGTGTGTGTACCTCCACTAAAGGAGGTAGATACTGACAGAGAGAGAAAGCAAAAGATTGAGAGAGATCGACAGATATAATAATGAGTGACAGATAAACTGAGCGAGAGACACACGAAAGAGAGAGAGAGAGAGAGAGAGAGAGAGAGAGAGAGAGAGAGAGAGAGAGAGAGAGAGAGAGAGAGAGAGAGAGAGAGAGAGAGAGAGAGAGAGAGAGAGAGAGAGAGAGAGAGAGAGAGAGAGAGAGAGAGAGAGAGAAGCTCTATATATTTGTTTACCCATCGTGCATTCCCAGACCTGAGCACCCAGTCTGTCTCCCTAGGGTGTCAGCTGCACCTGCTGCCACATTTACCTTCATCATGGTGGACTCACTAGTTTTGTCTCTCTCTTTATTTGAGACTATATAGGGGGAAATACCAGTTTCCCCCATCTCTGTAACTTCATCACTATATGGATTGCGCCTCAAAACATCACCTTCCAAACAAATTAAAACAAATGTAAGACAAAAACTGTCCATTCGTCTGTCTTTGTTCATGGTTGTGATTAATATGATATAAAACACTCATTCATTCAGTCAGCCCCACATAATCATTTGGATCATCTCTAATAGGATCAGTGCAGGGCTATCTGCTGACCCCGCCTGAGGGGAAATCGTTCAAAAGCTTTGAAACGGCGCTGGATTATAATCGTAAAAACAACCACAAAGTCAAAGCTGGGCCAGTCGAGTGACACATGTACTTCGGTTGCCTCACAAGACAAGACGCCCTCAAGCGATTTTGCGTCG
The DNA here is from genome assembly GCF_902167405.1 of Gadus morhua. Classification (NCBI taxonomy): domain Eukaryota; kingdom Metazoa; phylum Chordata; class Actinopteri; order Gadiformes; family Gadidae; genus Gadus; species Gadus morhua. The sequence continues at coordinate 15,047,232 of NC_044062.1, read as the reverse complement.
CTCATCCAAAGCAGGCCTACTGTACGAAATGTATTCCTCAGCAGAATCGGGAACATTACCGGGGTTTGATGTAGGCTATGTTGATTGTTATGCCCCTTATGGTTGTATTTTTCATAGTAGACTAATCTAACGGTTGTGTTTTATTTTCGATTTTTTTATTTTTAGTCTCGGAAATTGTATGAATAACAGAAAATGCAATCCCATGTTACCAGAGGCTAAAAGTGAATACCCTTGCTTTACTGATAATAAGCCACGATAAACTAAAGCAATTCAATTTTTAAAAGGATCCATGAACCAAATACTGAATTTCCAACGAATCAGGAAGCAAATGTTGGGTATAGGATTTGCACACGACAAATTACTTAAACGTGATTTAAAACATGATTCGATAAATAACCAAATATTAGAAAAGAAAATAGCGTCTAAATATCGGCGTCCTCGAGACTAGAGGGCTTCCGTAGCAGAGTCCAGTCGTCATATTGAACTGGTTCTCCTTCACGTGCTCAGCTCTTCTTTATTGGGCTATTTTAGGGGGACAGTGGAGTGACAGCGTCTCGCTTTTAATCAGCGGCGACCGGTTCGCTCCCAAGCTACGTTCCCTCCCGGCTGACCTCACTGCTGGAATTCAGTGTCGCCAGCACTTTTGTTTGTCTAAAGCCCGTGGATGTTGGGGTCTGGGGGGTGGGACCCGGGCCCCGCGGTATCTGCCGGTGTCTGTCTGTGGGAACGGGCAGGCTGCTTGGCACGGGGTCCACAACGTGACATTGAACAGAAAGGAAGAGAAGAGAAGTAGGTTAGGAACCGTGATGCGCACGCACACACACGCAAGCCTGCACGCACACACACACACACACACACACACACACACACACACACACACACACACACACACACACACACACACACACACACACACACACACACGCACACGCACACACTCAAAAAGAAGTAAAAATGACCAAAAAGGGCACGGCTGGCTGTGTGTATGTGTGTGTGTATCATGTGTGCGTGTGACAGTGAAACAGTGTACACTCTGTGTGTGAGCAGTGAGAGAAATAGCATGCGCTGACGTCAACAAGATTTGTGTGGAGCGAAAAAGAGACGACAACAAGGTCAAGCAGGGGGGGGGGGGGGGGGGGGGGGGTGGTAGGTGTGCGAAGGTGTGAATGTGTGTGTGTGTGTGTGTGTGTGTGTGTGTGTGTGTGTGTGTGTGTGTGTGTGTGTGTGTGTGTGTGTGTCTGGGGGGGGCGGGGGGGGGGGGGCACTGTCACCATCTAATAACTCCTGACGGGTTTCTTGGTCAACAATTTCTCTGGCCTACTTCCCCCCTCGAATTTCCCTGCTAATACGGACGACCATAAAGACGACAACACTGCAGCTGTACACCGGCGCTCACCTGTCGTCAAAGTGGGTTTATTCTACTGGTAAACTAAACATTGCAAACACGGCGAATTCCCGCCTCTGCATGTAAGTCGGTTAATGCTCAGTGAATCCCTCAAACCCCAAACATTAACATGTTTGCCTGTCCACTCCCCTGATTTACTTTCTGCGTTGGATGGGTGTGTATCTGTGCGCGTGCATGTGTGGGATGGGGATTTATGTATTTGGGGGCATAGTGTGTGTGTGTGTGTGTGTGTGTGTGTGTGTGTGTGTGTGTGTGTGTGTGTGTGTGTGTGTGTGTGTGTGTGTGTGTGTGTTTGCGTGTGTCTGTGTGTGTCTGTATGTGTCGGTTTGTGGGTGCGGAGCCAGGCTAAACCAGATGTGTGTGCGTTTTTGGAATGGGTGTGTTGTAGGTGTATGCAATGGTGTTTGTGCATGGGATAGGGCTGTGTGTGTATGCATTGGTGTGTGTGTGTGTGTGTGTTTGTGAGTGTGTGGTGGGTGTGTAGGTGGTTACTTCACCTCTGCTGTTGTTGCAGTCTAACATTCAGTGCGATAGTCATCCAGGACATTTTTCTTAGCCTCAGCATCGGCCTGAAGAGAATGTTTCCAAACCTTGGGTCAGGGCCTCTCTTGAGGCCATCTGATTTGCATATGTGGTCACAGAAGGTGTGATGGACCAGAGTTAGATATTTAATGCTACATTTTTTATTCAAAAAATAATTGAAAGCAATCATAAAGGTCCTGTATAGGCTTATGATTCCCAGCTAACAACAAGCTAAGAAGTGATGTTACTCCTCACTTATTTTGATGCTTACCTTCAGTGAGACATAATCATTCATATTATGGGCAGATGTTGTTTGGGTTAAATCAATGCATGTGGAAGCACAGGCACAACCAATGTGATCTCGGGCCCATAAAAGGTTGGGAACGACTGGCTTAAGGCTCATTGAAACGCATAAATTGGCAGAAGGCCTATTCTCTTTAATATTTATATTTACTAAAATTGGATTGACTACAAAGAGGCAACAATTTTTCCCAGCATTCAAAACAGATTGATTGGTTGATTCAATACATTGTTCAGATGGTTTAAAGTATTATAAACATAGCATGGATTTATTAAAAATAGACATGATTGAAACACATTAAATATGCTGCATTCGATACAAATTTTGTATTGAAGGTGGCATGCTAGGAAGACATTTGAAATAACAAAGACTATGACTGACTAGAAGTCATTATAAATATCACGTGTTGGTGATTTATTATTCAAGAGGTTTAATATACATTGTAATATTTGAATAATCATACAAGAGCCATTTATTTATGAACAAATTACAAATTCTGTTTTCTCTATCACACCTTGGGCCTTAATCGCCTAGCAGCCATCTTGACTCTGCATGCAAGCTGGTTGGGGGAAATGAATGTGGAATTCTGCATTCAGTTTCCCGGCCCAGCTAGCGTTTGGAGCCAAGATTGAACAAAGATGGCCGCTGGGGAATGAGGCCCATTCTGTTTAAATGTACAATAGTTTCTCTCTCCCACCGCTGGCCCCAATAGCAGCTTTGCAACCTGGCAAGACTTTGCAGTACAACGTAGAAACAAGACTTTGAAGTACAACGTAGAAACATAGAAACAAGACTGTGCAGTACAACGTAGAAACAAGATGAGTGATTCCCAGAAAAACAAGCCCCTAAAAAACCAGCAAAGAAACACAGCAGGTACCTTACAGCTCCACAGGAGAGGCGGGAAAACAAACTGATAAAAAGAGGTCAACAAAGAAGGGAAAGACCAGAAGAGGTGTGGTAGTAAGAAAGAAAGATAATAATAAACAACCAAATATAAAACATGTCATCGTTGAATGGCCTGGACACAAAGCTGTTGTGTTTTTCTCACTTTGTCCATTTACATGGCAATTTCAAAATAAAAGTCCTTATTTTCCAAATAATGCAGGCCTTTAGTTTCCGTAAAACGTCAAAAGATAACGCTGATGCCACAGTGTGAAAAAAAGCGGGCCTCCATTTAAAATAAACTATAAAATATTAACGTGACGACAAACAGGTGGGGGAGAGGAGGGCTTCAGCACCTGCCTCATGTAATTAAATATCCACACATTATTATTATTAATATAATTATTTTTACTGGGAAGAAAATATATTGTAATCCCCCAGTGAGTCCATAGGGTTTGTCGATGCGTTTAAAAAAGAGCAAAACGCCTATCCCCCCTCCCTCCCTCCCACCCTACCATCCAAGAGCATAAACACACAAACAAACACACTTTTAACACGCACATAAAGTTCCTTCTACAACAAGATAAAAAATAAACTTAAGGCACAGAAAACAATAACAACAGCAAAACAAGAACACATACATTTTATACAATGCTGCATATTTCTCCCGACAAAGGCACCCCCACGTAGAAGGTTAAGGTGAATCTTCATCTCAAGTAAAATAAATTTCTTTGCTGTTTATTTCATTTAGTGTGTATTTTATACAGTGCAGATTATATGGGCTTTGATTAAATAAGTGTGTGTATTGGAGTTGCTTCTGTGTGTGTGTGTGTGTGTGTGTGTGTGTGTGTGTGTGTGTGTGTGTGTGTGTGTGTGTGTGTGTGTGTGTGTGTGTGTGTGTGTGTGTGTGTGTGTGTGTGTGTGTGTGTGTGTGTGTGTGTATACGTGTGTTTGCCGGCGGTACTGTTTATTGTTTTTTTGCTTTGTATTAGTCGCCCCCTTGTGTCCATTTACGCTCATTGCTGGTCTCTGCTTAACGCGGCCGTTGGCGTGGCCGTTGATGTGACCGTTGCCATGGCGACCGCGGGGTCTTTGGAGCCTCGTGCCACACAGTAGTTCGGCCGCTCGGAGGGCGAGAAGCCCGGCAGACACACACATCTGTAGGACCCCGGGGTGTTGATACACTTGGCGTTTTTGCACAGAGACATGCGGCGGTTGAGCTCCGAGCACTCGTTCACATCTGGGGAGATCGATACAAACAGATCCAGCGACAATCCATCAATACAGATCCATAGATTTTTGAACAGAGGTCAGATAAAGAAAATTCGGGAGTGAGCCACATGATCAGAACTGTGAACTGACAAAAAACAAGAGGATAAAGTTGTATTTAAACTACTTAAACACAAACAGAGTTTTCATGGACATGTTGAGGTCATTTGAGATAATTTTATTAAAACTCTGAATCAGTTTTTGTTTTTATGTTATTCACCCTTCTACTATCCGTGCATGGTACGTCCTGTTCTAAACACTGTAGTACATGATCCTGCTATAACTATTCAAACCATACTACTCCCTGCATCCTACCCATAATGCAGCAGCAGCTTACCAATGCAGGCCATGCGTGACATGTCCAGGGTGTAGCCGTCGAAGCAGTCGCAGGTGTAGCCCTCCTGCACGCGCACGCAGCGGCCGTTCTCACAGCCGTTCAGGATCCCACACTCCTCCGCACGAAGGCCCTCAAACGCATCGTAGGGGTCTACGGAGGGGAGGAGGAGAAAGAGGTGGAGGGGGTGTAGGGGGTGGAGGTGAGGGAAGGACTGGAGAGGGATGACCCTTCTATCTTTCTGATGAGACGTTAAGACCTTGAGGTGTACTGGTCCAATTATTCCTAACACTCTTGTACCAACATAGCCACCTTGGTCCCCTGTTCTCTAATGGATAGGTGAACTCCCCACCTCTCCACTGTGACAGCCGGTGCGTGGCTCTCACAGCGGAGCAGTTGAAAGGAGCCGGTGAAGAAGGGTTTGGACCACTTCATGAAGTAACCGCATTCACCACCAGATGGCAGCAAAACACTTTCACAAGGGATCCCAGAAACCCATTTTACACACGAACACACAGATAAAAACACATACACACACACACACACACACACACACACACACACACACACACACACACACACACACACACACACACACACACACACACACACACACACACACACACACACACACACACACACACACACACACACACACACACACACACACTGCCTGTATAGATTTTGGATGTCAGTTGTTATTTCTGAACTAACAAAAGATCCCACTCCAAATTGAAATCCAAACCGAGCTCCACTGAAAAAAATGCTCACCTTAACTTCCCCCAACAGTAAAGTCACTAACTGCTTTATAAAGAGAGCGTGTCCCTGTGTGGCAGATGTGTAGAGTGTGATATCCACCAAGCCCACCCTGAGGGGGGTCTTACCGACGATCAACACAAATCTAGACCTCAGAGGGTGAGACGCTGTCAACACCAGCAGAACGGCGCCATCAGACCACCTCAGGCTCTGACGCTGCTCCACCTCACCAATCTCCCTCGGACCGCTTCCTCCAACCTCACCACATTCCCGTAACAGGGAGCGGCGCTGTGACAACGGAGGCCCCCGGAGACGAACTAAACTCCGGAGGACGAAGGCGGCAGATGGCACTCACCCTCCTCATCCTCGCTGTGGTACATGGGCACCAGGGCCTGGTCCTGGTCGGGCTGGGGAGCGTAGTAGAGCCGCGAGGAGGGGTAGTCCTCCCGCGACGCCTCCTCCTCCCCCGGCCGGGGCTCGTAGGAGTGCACGGGTCCCGACACCAGGGCGTCGCGCCCGTACGGCCGGCGGCCCCCGCTGAGGGGGAGGTTACACATGGAGGCGTAGTCCTCTGGGGAGGGGAGGGGGGGCCGATTGGAAATAGGATGAATTCCATTAACCCGTCGGCCCGTAGGGCATGAGTTTTAGCAAAGTTTATAGTTGCTATACCGAAACACAATTTCTGCTTCCTTTGAGTCTGACCCCTAGCTTCCAAGAGAGAGAGAGAGAGAGAGAGAGAGAGAGAGAGAGAGAGAAAGAGAGAGAGAAAGAGAGACAGAGGGAAAGTGAGAGAGCGGAGAGAGTGAAAGAGAAAGAGAGAAGGAGAGCGAGAGAGAGAGAGAGCAAGAGCGAGAGAGAGAAGAGATAGACGAGAGAGACAAAGAGAGAGAGAGAAAGGTGGAACAAAACAGCAAATCTAGGATATTTAAATATTAATATATATTAAGACATCCTGAATTGCCCTCCCGGGGTTAATAAAGTCTTATCCTATCTAATCTAATTTACTCTGAGACAGACAAGGAAAGGAAGGGAAGAGATTGAATACCCTTTAGGAACGCTGCGAAGACTTAATGTTCTAAGTTGAGACGGGACGATGGGATATGAGCAGAGAGAAAAGTGCAACAATTCGGCCGTTCTGAGACGCTTCTACAAAGACTTTGAATGTCAAGGCAAAGCCAGAGCGGTGCTAAACGATCGTCAGGACATGACCTCATTGTGGCTTAATGAGGGGATGATGGTTCCGTCCAAATGCCAGCCGTGTTAGACAGGATTTAAACTAATGGAACCCTGGCAGGATTTAAACGAATGAAACGCCGCCTCCGGCCATGTGCAGGAGCGGAGAGTTTGGCTAGCGAGAAGCTTCACCTTAAGAAAGGTGGATGTTTCAACTTGACTAAACACATGCTCGCCACAGCAGAGGCTCAAGATGGTACTTGAGGCCCACGTTTAGGCCCCAGAGTTCCTAAAAGCATAACCAGATGCCGTGTAGCCTGTTTACTAAAGAGACACTAGCAGGTTGGCCTCAGAAGGTTATTTGCGTTTAAAGATGCAGCAAATCAAGGTATTTTAATGCCCGATGCTAGCACAAGAGTAGATGTCGAGTAGCATGGAGATGTCGAGTGACATTGCGGTGTGGCAGAGAACCTTCCCAACATTAACTAACCGGGGTTGCCAAACTGCAGAAGGCTCCTTTCAGGACCATAACGGTCGGTGATCAAACCATCGCAACCATTGCTCCTGATAAAACACCCGTAACCAATGTCATTTATTAGAATGATTTTGTCCACCAACTCCGCAGTGACCGGCGCACATTGATTCAAGGGGAAGAAAGTGATATTTTCATTGTTTATCCTCATGGCAGGCACGCTCGCGGCAAATTCCCTTTTGCAAATTGAAACAACAAATTGAGTTTGACAATTCTATTGGGAACAGATGCTCCAGCGCAGCCAGACGACACGGTGTTCGAAGGTCTGATCACAGGCAGGTTTTGACCTTTTAAGAGTAGCTACGCGCACGATCACCGCTGTGAGTCTGTCTCCGTCTCGAGGTTAACGTCGTGTACATCGTGGCAGAGGTCCACCGACAGCAGGTCCCAGCCCGGGTGAAATGTGTACCTGTGTTCTTGGGGGGGCAGAGGGCACAGTCCATGCCCCAGGCGTCGCCGTACAGGCAGCAGCACTCCGTGTAGGTGGTCCTCCTGGTGGGGGAGGGGCCTGTGGAGCTCAGGGGCCGCGTGCAAGTCATGGATGATGTCACTTCCTGCCAGCAGATGCCCTGGTAGTCGATCTGCTTAGCATCACGGTGCTCTGTATGTGGCGGCAGACGGGAACATGTCCATTAGGGCACATAAGTACACACACATGGGCACATATGTGTGTCTTAGAGTACCATATTAAGCGCTATATGAATTTCATTGATTATTCTACACACACACACACACACACACACACACGGTAACACGAGTACATACACACACCTGGGAGCATACGTGTATACACATGGGCACAAACGAGGGCATGGGCACACACACACGTGCACACACGTACATACACACACACACACAGAATACGTACATACACTATGTAGCAACTATGTAGTATCTACAGTATGTAGTATGTATGTAGTACCTATGTAGTGTTGGTCTAGTATGTATGTAGTATGTATGTGGTATCTATGTAGTATGCATGTAGTGTGTGTGTAGTATCTATGTAGTATCTATGTGGTATGTATGTAGTATCTATGTAGTATCTTTGTGGTATGTATGTAGCATCTATGTAGCATGTATGTAGTATCTATGCAGCATGTATGTAGTATGTATGTATTATCTATGTGGCATGCATGTGGTATATATGTAGAATGCATGTAGTATCAATGTGGTATGTATTTAGTATCTACGTAGCATGTGTGTAGCATGTATGTAGTTTGTGTGTAGTATGTATGCAGTGTGTATGTAGCGTGTGGGTCCTACCAGCCACGTCCGGGGGGAAGACACAGTGGTTGCCTTGGGGGTCCAGCACCATGGGGTGTGTGCAGAAACACATGTAGGTACCATCTGTGTTCAGACACTCCCCGTCCACACACACCGAGTCATCCTCACACTCATTGATGTCTGGAGGAGGCAGAGGAGGGGGGGGAGGGGGAGGAGTAGGATGAGCAGGAGGAGAGGAGGGGAGAGGAGAGGAGAAGGAGGAGAGGAGATAAGTTAGAAGCACAACAAGAAGTAGAGGAACGGAAGTAGATAGTAGAGGAACATAAACACAAGTAAACATAAATGAAACACACATCAAAACAGGCAAAGAGACACAGACATCCTCTAAATGTAAAACACTTAAATACACAATCCTCTGAAAGAGCTACATTCATTCAGTTGGCTGAAGTTATTCCATATCAGCTAAATATTGACAAAATAATCAGATATTCTTTTCCTCTCACACACGCTAATTTCTTATACATACTTGTTTTGGTTTCTTTAACCGACCAGCGTATTGCGGCTAAACTTGCTGAAGATAGATTTCAAACATGCCCGGTCTACATCAGAAATACATGTCCCTCCTCCTAAGCGAAGGAAAACATCTGGACATATGGTCGAGACCCGCGCCAGACCTGGGACGGACCCGAGGCGGTTGCGCTTTTAATTATACTTTGACCTCTGGAGCCACGCGTATCCCACCTCAAACCCACGAGGGCCGTGTGCAAAAGCCCTGTGCGAGCGCTGTGCACGTGGACCGTGCATGATAGTTACTCACGAGCGCACAACCCAACCCTACATCACAGCACCCTGTTACTTCAGACACCCTCCCACCTCCTCCTACAGAAACCTGTGCTGATATTACTGATTCCTTACCCCAACCTGGCAACGTCTCCCCACTGTGATTTGTGATTTAGGATTACTACACAAATAACATGGAATTGACTTGACGTGGTTGCCAGGTATCCCCAGGCAGAGACAAGTTGACCTAAAGAAATTATTTTGAAATTTCCCCGCTCTGCCAGCAAGCGGTTTGTGGTAAATAGAAAGATAGTAATAGTATTTATAAATCTGGTGTCACGTGGAAACCCGCAGCGACGGAGAAAGCCTTTGGGATCCAGCTGTGTGCCGGGTCGTCCAGATGTGTCCAGGCTTGCTTCCTACATTAAGAGATTTTAAATACACTCTCATCGGTGATGGAGTGGCGGTCGCCGACCGCTGAGTGCAGCCCGCCCTGAGGTTGATCTCACAGGTCCTAAAACCGGCGGTTTGCAGCCTTCAGTAACATGGCATCATGTCCTGCTTCGGTACATGTTGCTCACAGATGGAGGACAACACCACAATGACCCGACGTTACCCAGACGCACACTCAGATATTTACATAATTTACAGACTCACATCTACAAACTTTCTTTACAAGGTGAAGTTTATACTAATCAATTGAATCAACACATAATATATTTCGATATAAAGAAAGAGAACCATGGCTGACCTCTGCACTCCAGCTTGGCCAGGTCGTAGTCCTGTCCCGTCTGGCAGTAACACTCGTAGCTGCCCACTGTGTCCAGGCAGAAGCCCCCCTTACACACCTCCGGGCCGAACAGCGCACACTCGTCAGCGTCTAGACGCACATGGCGGAGGAGAGAAGACGTTCTACGTGCATCTTTTACCAATCACTTGTTGTTGAGATCTCCATCTCTAAGATGTAACAGTCAAGCTCTTGACTATTAAAAATACAAAAAAGAGCCTTCTACAAGTGCTTTGTCTGCTAAATGATGCTAAATGTCAGCAATACAAAGCATGTTGATGTGAAATACACACACGTTTCTAAGATGTACTATGTCTATCTCCGAGAGGTTGCTGTTAAGCTCTCAAGAATAATGAGAGAGAATCCCACTAGAGTTGCTTTCTGAATCCTACAGCTACTCTAAACTTCTATTTAAGCTTGATCGAGCAGTTGTTTAGAAACTTGATTGCATATCACTTGCCTTGTAGTTACTTAGATCGTATGCTTTGATTGTTTTACGCCTCACTCGTGATTCCCGTCGGGACTGAAGGAAACATCTCATAAATAAACTTCAATGTATCTAATAAGCTTAGAAATTGACTTTTTTATGGATAAATAGATCTACATCTTGTCAAAACATTTGGAAATTAAATCAACCCCAAACTTTCAATAACATAAACAAAAATATGTATGAATATA
>NC_044062.1:14901589-15031589 GCF_902167405.1 Gadus morhua | reverse complement strand
AAACAGCAACACCCACATGCACACAGTAACAAACACCCACACCCATACATCAACACAGAGCCACAGTAACAGGTAGCGCCACGGCAACAGGAAGCGCCATGGCAACACGTAGCGCCACGGCAACACGTAAAGCGTGGCAACACATAGCGGTGGCTTTATTTTGCGGCGGGGCAGGGATCCTGTTCATGGCCCGGTGTTGAAGCCGCTGGGCGAATTAAGTTTCGTAATTACAAACAATGTGTGCTGTCGAAAGTTTAATGGACGCAATAAAACCACAAGTGCGTGTGTCGTCTTGTGAATCGGTAACCGACTTCCACATCTGGCCCACAGACAGACGGGGCGACGGGGGGGAGCGGTGATGTCACAAACGCCATCGGGATACATGTGTTGAATTATATAAATCATGCACCTTGCTCAACACGCGACGAAAGCGCTGCCTTGAATGTGTGCGTGGGTGTTTACCTCGGTGTGTGCGTAGGCATGCGTGCGCACCTGAATCCACAGTTGTGTGCGCGTGCATAGGCCCTGCATGCGTGTGCATGCGTGCGTGTGCATGCGTGCATGTGCATGGACGCCTGTGTGTGTGTGCGTTTGCGTGGGACGCACCATCACAGTTGTCCCCAGTGGGTGAGGTTGTGAAGCCAGCGTCACAGCTACAGATGAAGGAGCCCTGGGTGTTCCGGCAATGACCCCTGGTGCACACCCTCTCGTCCTGGCACTCATCCACATCTGGAGAACGTCAAAGGAGAGCCTTAGAAGCATCTAGGGGCGATGAGAACCTTAGAGACATCTATTAGTATGGCAAAAACTCGGAACAATATTCCCTATGCTGAGTTAAGGAACATCGAAATCACGAAGTACCGTCTTCACTTTAAAGGTTAGAAACACCTTCTCATTCTGGTACTCATCTACGTCTGGAGAAGAGGAGGAAGAACCTCAGAATCATGTAGAAGGTGGAGGACTTTCAACATTTGCCTCATGAAGAATATCAGGTTAGAGACACCTTCTCATCATAGAACCTCAGAAACGTCTTAAATGGTAAACTTCTTGGAAGCTTTGTGTGGACCTCACCTGGAACCTGCTGAGGAGGTTTGAACAGTCACTGGGTGAGAGGAAGACCAACCTTGGCAGGATTTCCCCTGGACACTCTGGAAGCCCTCGAAGCAGGAGCAGGAGAAGGAACCCTCAGAGTTGGTACAGACACCGTTGGAGCATGTCCGGTGGTCCAGACACTCGTTGATATCTGTGTGTGTGTGTGTGTGTGTGTGTGTGTGTGTGTGTGTGTGTGTGTGTGTGTGTGTGTGTGTGTGTGTGTGTGTGTGTGTGTGTGTGTGTGTGTGTGTGTGTGTGTGTGTATTTGTGTGAGTGAGAGGATGAGGATGGCACAGAGGAAGCAATCGGTTAGATTATGTGGTCAACAACAGGAAGGGAAGTATTTTGAGCAGAGCCGGGAAATAATTGGTCATATTTACAAGACGTATGCCCGGTACGAGCAGGCATCTGGAATAATTCTTGACACAAGGGTCAGACATGCATGAACACGCACACACACACACACACACACACACACACACCCTAAGAAAGTGTGATTTCTTTGGGTCCGCCCCTGTCATCCTCCACATCTGCAGGAGTGGTTAGCTGCTCCTATAAACGGCGGTGTGGGCCACGACGCCTGGCCTAACTACTTCCTCTTGTCACCACCATCATCCGCTCGCCACCACCCTAGTGTGGCTTTGCCCTGCTCCGCCTCCCTCTTCTCCCTCCTCTCTCCTCCCCACTCCACCCTCTTCATCCCCCTTCTCCTCCATCTCTCGTCCTCTTCACCCTCGCACTCCTCTCCTCCTCATTGTCCTCCAACCTCCTCCACTCCCTCTCCTCCCTCCTCCTCCTCTTCCTCTCACTCCTCTCCTCTCCCACTGATCATCCTCCTCCTCCACTTCACCCCATGTGTAATATAAATTGATCCTTACTACTGAAAGACATCAGAGAAGACACACACACACACACACACACACACACACACACACACACACACACACAAAAACACTGCTGGGGCCACCTACCCTCGCACTGCCCCCCCCGGCCGTGGAGGCCGGGCTGGCAGGTGCCACACCTGTAGGATCCCTGCATGTTGAAGCAGATCCCCGACGGACAGATTGTCCGGTTCACACACTCGTCAATATCTGGTGAGGAAACAGGGGGGGAAGGCTGTGTCAAACACGCTGATGTTATTTACTCCAGCTTGTGTAACAGGCTGTAATAAGACAGCTCATAGTGTTCCCTGCTAAAAGTGCTGTTCAAGCGGGTATACGTAGTTTTTTTGCTATGCTTGAGTGATTTTGGAAAATTCTTAAGTGAACCTAAAGCCACCACACTCATCGTAACACTAAGCTAAACACCAAAGTAAACACTTACCAAAACACTGATCTAAACAAGAAACAACAAGAAACTAACCACTACGCTAAACAAGAAACAATACTAACCTCAACACTTAATGGGACACTTCACCGATTTGCATTATGCTGTGTATCGTTAGAAACACAGTCATATTTTTTCTTCCCCTGAGACGGGAGAGATCCATATCTACGTACCTCTAACACACTTAAATGACGTAAAATTACGATCTTTGCGTAATTTAAGGCAGGAAGTGTAGGGGGGGCTCTAAAAAACTACAAGCACATTACAGATCAGTGCCAGTGGGTGGGACTTAGGGGTGTATGGTATAAACGGTATAGAGAGTACACCGTTGTGAATTTGCGCTACGGTATGGACCCGCACCCGAAGGAAAACATTAGATGGAACACCGGGATGGTTGCTGTGCAAAAAGAGCCCATTATCCACTGTTGACGGTTTTAGTTGACTCCTCCGCTCCTGAAAAACATATCCAGCACCGGAGAAGTCTCGCTCGCAATCGTAAACCTCGAGACCGACCCGTGCTGTTGTCCGCCACAGTATTCTTTTTCACCCGTTTCATCCAAATTGTGCGGGTCACCCGTCGGGTACCCCAACCCGTGCAGGACTCTGGCCGAGATAACCCCCACTACGAGTCTTTACTTGTCGTGGAAGTACCAGACGTCTGAGAACCCGACGCAGTCTTTAATTCATAATATCATCTGGAGGTGCACACATCTTTTGGCCGTGATATAATATTATATTATATAGATACCTAAAAAAATATTATATTATTTAAATATAGAGCTCCGGGAGTCCGTAAACAGCAACAATAACTTATCCTCCATGCTGCAGTTCCCTCTGGACTGCAGGGAGTGAACGCTGATTGGCTGTTATGTCACGTCCCTCAGGGAGTGAATGCTGATTGGCTGTTATGTTACATCCCTCAGGGAGTGAACGCTGATTGTCGTCTTCAATCCACAAGCGCCAAAAAGTCACTGTCTGCTTTTTCTCGGTCAAGAAGTCACCTAATTAGAAATGTATGTTACTATTCGACTAAATATATTACCCAATTTTAATACAGATTCATGTCTCCACCGGTGAAATTGTCCTTTAACTTAGCTAAGCACTAAAGTTAATACTTACACTTACACTGAAAAAACACGAAACTATACCCTAAACTAAACAAAACATAAACCAGAACCAAGTTAATGATTATAACAAATAGGTGCCAACCAGTCAGAAACCAGTCAGAAAGAGATATTCCAATACAACAATCTTACTTCTATTACTGCTTCTAATAATCGTAATTGAAGTAGTAGTATATCAATAACTATAAATTACATTGGTAGCCAGACTTCCCCTACATCTTCCACTACTATTAATTATATTATTATAACTATTATAATATAATTAGTACAAATAATAATAAAATTGATACTGTTGAACTGTATTTGTCAGGCTCCTGACTAAGTGTGATAATGGGATGGCTCTGGTGCAGTACCTGTACAGGCTCCAGTGGAGGTGAGTCTGAACCCTCGCTCACAGCCCCGGCAGAAGAAGGAACCTTGGGTGTTGAAGCAGGTCTCCCCGTCCGGACACAGGCTGGGCGTCTGGCACTCGTCCAAGTCTGAATAAAGACGGGTCACACACTGTCATACCTTGTGCTTACAGAGAAAGCTACAAATACTGATGGGTGAACACTTACATCTACATGACTAAAAAAAACAAAAAACATTTTGAAACATTTCACTCTTATTGTGTAGATGGATATATTCTCTACTCTACTCTCTACTCTACATAGTTTTATCCTTATTTTATCTTTCGTGTTGGGACAAGGAGTGATATAGAGTAAACTATAGGAGTGAACCTCATTTACGGTTTTATGAGCACTAGTTTAGATTTCTACACCGCAGAGATTACACATCAGTCTGGAACGCCCGGACATTGCAAAAGTTTACTGGAATGACCGGAGTGATAAGTGAAAAGCATTCATCTCATTCCAGATGTGAAACACATGGGACACAAAGTGATTTCTGGGAATTATTGTTGGCTGTTTGTATTTTACAAACTGTTTTACGGCAGAGTTCTCTCTTTCCTGATGCGAAGCGCAGGCGGGGGTCAAAGGTTAAAAAAAGCCTGCTGCCCCTAAAGTTTAGTTTGGTTGGCTTTTTTTGTCGACCTGCTGGAGCAGCGATGTGGTTTCAATATTTCATAACATATCGAATATTCCGCCCCCCTCACCTTGGCATGATGGGCCGCTAGTCTTAATAATAGATAACATCCCAGCATACACGCCTGAATATAAATCTGATAAAAGTGGAAACAGATAACCAGGGAAATCATACATAAAACCTTGTTATTTTATCTGTCAATGCTACAAATAGATATTTTGTCTCGTGGTTCCTGGAGAAATAATCCAATGTTCTCATGCCTCCCCTCCACTGACGATTCTCTGGCTGTGTGTAGGGAGCGAAGGGGCGTTGGGGGGTTGGGGGGGAGGTGTTCCTATTGCACGTCAACACACTGTCTTGGACATTAATGGTCCCGCCGATCGCCACTAAAATAGTTTAGTATGAATCACATGGTGTCTAGCAGCTTTTTGTATGTATGTTTGTTTGTTTGTGTGTTTGTGTACCGATGCAAGCAGTGCCCTCCTCGTCGGTGGTGAAGCCTGATTGGCAGACACACAGGAAGCTGCCAGGTGTGTTCCTACAGCGCCCCCTGGAGCACAGAGAGGGATTCTCCACGCACTCATCTATATCTGGAAGTACATTCACAAACACAGAAACAAATAACCCACAATCTCAATAAAAAATATTTAGATTTTCCAGCAGTACAAATATGACTTCAAAACCAATTTCACCTTTGGGCCTCCAATTTTACACAGGTGTGGTTTGGGACTGGTCAAAAAGACCCCCAATTATATCACATGCTGGACAAAATCATCCCTCCACCACTTCACGTGGGGAGGAACATCATGTATTGATCTGGCAGGTGAATGAGTGAGGTTTCGGCGCGACCAACTTACCTACGCAGGTGGTGCGGGTGGTGTCCAGGCGGTGGCCCTCGTCGCAGTGGCAGGTGTAGCCTTCCACCAGGTTGTAGCAGATGCCCTTGCCGCAGATACGAGGGCTCACCACGCACTCGTTCACCTCTGGACCACAAAACAATGGTCATTCAATTCAATCAATGCATGGTTTAAGGACCCACTGATTTAGTGGGGCTTCCTGCCAAAAAATCTCATATCTTTTTTTTTTTTTTACCACATTATCTTTCGAAGCTCCATGAACTTAGAAAGAAAATTCAGAGGTGCAGGATTGTCTAGTGGTAAGGGTGTTGACTCCCAGTTGAAAGGTGGGAGTCAACCCCAATGTCATCAATGAGCAAGATGGCCCGTAACCCCCTACCTGCTTCTTAATGAAATGTGACATGAGTCTCTTGGGGCAAAATCAATGCTAAGTGACTGAACAGAAGTAGTACTAGAAGTAAAGTTATAATAATAATAAATAGTAGTAGTAATTCAGCACTTATCTTCCTGTGCAAACTTTCAATGAAATCAGAGTTTCTCTTTCTTGAAATTCAATAATAGAAAGAAATAAATGTTTTAAGGTTTGGGTTTTAAAAAAATAAAATAACTCCAACAACCGCACACACACAAAAGCACACACACGGACACACACAACCACACACACACACACACACACAACCACACACTGAAAGCAGCCTGAGGTTATGGACATTCGCCGAGCAAGAATTACCAAATATCCACTGTGGTTTTGTCAGTCTGCCCAACTATGGTAGCAAAGGTCCTTCCATCACAGCTCTCTTGCACTTCCTTCTCTCTCGCTCTCTCCCTTTCACCCGCTCCCTCTCCCTGCTGTGTCTATGCCCTGCTCTCTTTTTTTGGCCCTATTTCTCTCGACTGTCTCTCCTTTTTTCACCAGGATCAGAGTATAGATATTTTCAATTCTGACCTCGCAAGCCATCACCAATTACAGCCATGGATACAAGCTCCCACTGTTTTATTTGTCAGATCAAAGCTTTTTTTTTGTTTTTCTTTGAAGCATCCCATTGACCAACATTGGCCTAATGGACTACCGCCATAAGGACTACTACGATTTATGTTATTGACACCAAAATACGTTTAGAAGGGAAGCCAACAGCTTGTAAAAACAACCCGGCATAATTCCACAGGCTACACTACTCGTCTATGACGCTAAGTGTAGAGACAGCAGAGCAAGACCTCTAAATCCAACTAGCTATCAGTCCAAACCTAGCACTGGTGCTAAACACACACACTGATCATGGGCCTTATACCTGTTATGAAGGACCGGGGAAGACAAACAAGACGGCTCTATAGGAGGAGGACCAGGTCTTTCTCTCACCTGCTGACTGCGTAGGAGCGATGTCCTGTCCTGCGTTGGAGGGCAGCAGCTCCACCGGGGCAGGGGGAGAACTCCTCTCATACACCTCTGTGGGAGTCGAAGGAACCAGAATGGAAGAGACCCGGGAAAGATTGGCAGAACAGATAATTACACAAAGGATCAACTGTAAATATTTCATTTATAAACTTTCAAAGACATTTAACCACATGATGATACCCAACGTGACTTGTGACAATTAGAACCCACGGGGGGGAAAACAAAGAATAATTAAATTACGTAATTTGTACAAATTCTGATTGAATTCAATTTTTTTTGGTTGTATATGCAGACGATGTTCATGTATTTATGACTGATACAGTAAACAATTAATTAATGTCTGTAGAGGAGAGGAGTTAGAAGGACACCTGGGTAGGCAGTCTCCATCTTGACAGTGAACACACCAGGCGAGAGCTGAGGTTGGATGGGGTCAACTAATGTCCTATCACTAACCCCGGTTAGCAGCTTCTTCAACAACAAGAAGACACACAACAACATGAACCCAGAGAAGAGCAACAGGTCAGAACGTTGACGTGAACGACGCTATGTGTAACATACAAGGGCCATAACCCTTAGGAGCTTCGGCAATGAGTGGCACTGATGACGCCATGCGAAACGTCGCGTAGAGATAAGCTTATTAGCGTTAAGCTAGCATGGCAGCTAGGTAGAATTTGAAAAAGAAAAGCGGGATGAAATAATAAAAAAAATATCTGATAACAAAGCAAGACTGATTTCCTTGGTGAATCAGAGGAAAAGTTTGAAAGTTGTTGAGCGGGAACCTTGGATGTTGTTGATGAAATCAGCAAGAAAGCAATAGATATGAATTGAATGCCATTTTGTAAAATAAGTTACATCAGGTTTTTCAGTGGAAGCAGGGAGTGTTGCACTCTGGTATCCAAGTTAGATTTTGTCGATGTAGAGGCGCCGTGAAGCAGGTATAGTCCGAGAGGCTCATTTGACATAGCACGTAGCTTGTTATACTGCCCATGGTCATGCTGTCAGACTGCTGATCTCATGCAGAGATGATGCCATCATTGGCTGGTAGCGCGCACATTTTCGTGCATGCACAAGTTCTAAAACATTAATAAATGGAAAAGGGCATTTGAATGACATCCTACCTGATCATCTGTAGGTGTAGCTACTAACCAAATAGAAAGAAAGGAAACAAGTTTATATTAATATTTATATAAAGGGAGAGACATATCATGTAATAACGTACGATGGTTCAGTAAGATTGAAATAGCTTCTGTTTCTTCTGAGCATTATCAGGAGGACAAAAGTGAAAAGTTACCAAGCACATGAATCGACTTGCATGTCTGTTGCAACACAGGTCGAAGGTCCGATTTTAACACCACAGATGTTGTCACTTCAGTGATGTCAGAAAACGGTGTTTCCTGCTGTAGCTGTGGTTTCATTAAATCATCAAGTTATTACCTCTTTTAGCCTGATAACATCTTTAATATCCAATGATTTTTCGGTCACCAGATAAACAACCAAGAATTTTTTTTACAGATGATGTTATTATCCCTAAAGCCCACCTCCACCGCTGCACATCTACCGCATCTCTGGCTCTCAGCTCGCTTGGAAGAGGTGCCAACCTGTCCTGGTGACGAGAGCCACATTAGGCTCCGGGTGGTGTCCAACAGGCTGTGTTACCCAGGCTACACAGCCTGGGTAAGGGACTGTCTGTCAGTTCCCTGTCTCCTCCGTCCTCCACGGTACCCTACCCCTCCATTACTCGTTGTTCCACGGCAGCTTAGCGGCCGTTTGGGACCAGGGGTTGGGACAGACACTCTGCCAGCCTTCCTCTCTGCCCACCGGCTGCCAAGCATGCCCGGAGTTATAACCCATAAGAGGAGCCGTACCCCGTGGGGCACACACACCGACACTGACACAGACACACACACACACACAACACCGGACTACATGCATGCATATAAACACCCACAGGCAAACATATGTGCACAAACACACACACACAAACACAGACACACACACACACACACACACGGATGTACAGACATGTATGTGTACAGAGTTAACACACACACACACACAACTCGTTACTCCCGATAGGTTTTTACTTTGTCTTTCCTGTGTGCCTTCCGTGTCTAAGTATCTACGGTAGTGAGCATAGTTGTGTAGAAGTTTGGAGGAGGACCACCATGGGCCTTACAAATGCTTATCTTTCATTGACATGATGATATGAATGAATCATTAAATGAGGTGACATGAACACCCTCATCTTTGTAGTGAACTACAACAGGGGGACATGTTATACTGAAAGGGTTCCCCTTAGGGCTGTTATTGATTAAATGCAGATCGCTCCTATGTTATCAGCAGACTGACACGGTGTCATCCATCAAACTCGTGCGAAAAATAACTAAGGCAATTAGTGGCCCGCTACCGCCAGCTACCTTATAATCACACTGGGAGTTTCTGAATTAATCTCAGCGGCAAGGCCAACGTGACAGCGACATCCCGATTTACATTCAGCTCCTTCCTGACACACCCCGGAGAAACGACTCATTGTGTCTCTCATCATCTCTGGCCGAGGCCTTTCCTTTGAACTGCATGTTCACTGTAGATTAGACTTCCACAGCCATCCTCCAGGGCCCTGAATGGAGGAGCGGTCGGAGAAAATCGCTCCGGGCCCTGCTGCAAGTTCATGTCCCTTCTAGCTTTTCCTTTTAGTGCTGTTGGAGAATCACAGATCTTCCCTGACTTCTCCAGGTCGGATGAAATCAACACTTAATTCTCATTAATGAACTTATTAAGAAGGATCTATATTAATAAGGATCTGAGAAAAATCTCAGAAGCATCGACAAGCATGATGACTTTCACAATAATCCATTTTTGTACGCCCCTCTTCAAAATACCAACTGTACATCTCTAGTTGGAGCTCTGCTAGACCACGGTTCAGCCTCACCTGGTATTGGCTTGTCTGGTTCCCCGAAGGCTTCCACTGGTTTCTCGGGCGTGGGCAGTGGGCGTGGCCGGGGCGTGACCACAGGTTCCTGGTAGGTGATGAGGGGTTTGTTGACGGGCGGCTTGGGCAGTACAGTGTAGCCCATCCCACCGGGACATATGTCTTTGAACTTGGCTACAAGATGACAGACACGAGGGAAGATCAGACCACCAGATAAACCATGTGTAACGTTAGAGTATATTCTGCATGGTAGTGGCTTCACGTTTGACAGAGCTAATTTAGATATGGAGTAGAACAGGTTTAGGTCTTTCATCAAAAGTGGCCAATTTCATATGATCCGCTTTCGTTATAAAACATTGCCCTGTTATTCTCCCCAAAAAAATGTTTAGCAAAATGACCCTCAAGTGTCTGACACCAAAGGAAGGTTGTTACTTTAAGAAGCTGTTTGTAAATACTTACAATACACTACTTCAACATAAAAATAGAAAAATACAGGCTTCCCTTATTTGTGGCTTGGGCATGAAGGTAGTGTAGGTAGGTACATATCTGGTCCTCAATGGCGGGCTGGTTCAGTGTAAACGTGTCATATTTACTTTTATAAGCCTATTTAGTCCAAAGCCATTGGTCAACCATACAACCTGAACACACGGTAGATCCAGAGGATGTTAAGAGGAGTATTTTATATTTCCTTTCCGAGTCCAGCCAATGAGTCCTGGAACGCTGTGTGAAACTCAGGCCCAGGGAGAGACAGGACACGGCCGCGTTCCAACACTTGATTTTGTTGGCTCGACGGAAGGTCCCTTGTTAACAAGGTGTACCATATAAACACACCACGCAAACACTGCCTCTTTGTTGCTGCGCGGAGCAGCTGGCTATCACAGTCAAAAAAACGAGGAAATTGAGAAAGACCGAAACCCAAAAGGAGCCCAGAACCAAGATACAGACATGTTGACCGAAAGTGATAAGGCGGTTAAAACGACCGGACAAAGGTGGTTGTTGTTGTGGTAGCCACCTGTAATGCATCTAAAAGCAACTACTGTACTAGCAAAGCAGGGGACCACATGCAGACAGGAAGTGTGGGGGGTGATACAGGAAGAGGACTCTTGGTCCTACCCGGGTTTCTTTAACACAGGCCCCTTGTTCATGATCGCCGTTCTTTGCGTTGACGATCCTTTCCGCCCGCATACTTACTACCAGGTCACCTTCGCTACAGTGGGTCCCTCTGGGGGACATGAAGGTGGGGAACCTTACCTGTTCCGGGGAGGGGGCAGGGGTCACAGCGCGGACCCCAGGCCTTTCCCACGCTGCAGCAGCACAGCTGTTTGCTCAGCTGGGCCGAGACCGGGTGCAAACACTGCTTCCCAGTGGTGACCAAGCGGTAGCATGCCCCTTTCTCCTCCTGGACGGCTGTGTAGGCTGCAGAGGCAGGTGGTGGAGGTGGTGGAGGAGGATGAGGAGGTGGAGGAGGAGGGAGAGGAGGAGGAGGAGGAGGAGGAGGAGGAGGAGGAGGAGGAGGAGGAGGAGGAGGAGGAGGAGGAGGAGGAGGAGGAGAAGAGGTGGAGGAAATAGAGGTGGAGGAGGATGAGGAAGATGAGGAGAGGCGGGATGAGGAGGAGGTGGAGGAGGTGGAAGAGGAGGAGCAGGACAAGGGTGGAGGTGAGGTGAAGATGGATGGGGGGGGGGTGCAGGGGAGGAGCGCCAGAGTGCATGTGACAAACAGGAAAACAAAAATATATGGGAAAAGGGGGAGAAAACAGACAGGAGGACAAATGAAGCGCCCCTTCACCGTAGAAGCTCTGGAAACCACCGACACACATTCCCCACCCAGCAGGACGACCCAATCCCAACACGCAACCACATCTCTTACCCCATACCTGTCAACCCTCCAGATTCACCCAGAAGGGCTTCTCAATGCCAGGGGTCCAGTATACGCCCTATCTCACTTGATCTGTTATCCAATCGTTCCTTCTAAAAACATTGTGGTGCTTGGCCACTCGTCAGGCCCTTGATGCTTAAAGAGGCCAAATGAAGAAGGCCATGATCCCCAGTATCTTGTGGTCACATTATGATTGGCTAGCTGCAGTCCTCCGATTGAAGTGACCTCATGAAGGCTGCGCTGGCCGACTGTTGCTTGCCATGTTATTTCGTTTTCATACACCCTCATCTTGGTTTGGAAAATCCTCCATAGTTATGAGGTCTGGAGGTTGGCAAGTTTGTACATTGCTAAAACAACAAACTGGTAATAAATATACACTGTGTATATATATATATATATATATATATATGTGTATATCCCCACATATGCATCATCGATATGAATTCTAAGTGACAGAAAACCCCATGTAGCATATTTCCACATGGTCGCACCTACATTAAAATATACAGTACGAGTGAAAGCAAAAAACAGCTTAGGCCTATGGACTGACAGAAGGTTTAAGTATAGGTTTGTGGAAAGAAAATCGAAGGATGTCAGAGTTTCATGCCAATGCCTCATGCAATATAAAATGCAGCGTGCATGCGAATGCCTAGGATATACCAGTGCAGGCTAAATTAGAGGCTTGCTAACACACAGAAAGCCTCCAGAACAGGCTAACCTGGTGCCATGATAACGCCCTGCATGCTCCCAGTGTAGGCTAGCCTAGAGCCATGCTAACACCCAGCATGCTACCAGCACCATGCTAACCCGCAGCGTCGTTGGTTAAGTCTGTGTTCCTCTACTGTTGCACATCGCTCACAGCGCGCACACAGGTACTGGAAACCCAGAGCCAAGGCCCAAGCAGACGATGGAAAACCATAACACAGTAACCGGCCAGCTCACTGCCCAGACCTTGTGTGGGCAATGCTTCATAATCTGACCATTTTATAGTTATGGCAATTACCATAAGTTCAGTGAGCTGTTTTCTGGAGAAAGTCGGGTTTTTTCTTCACCACAAAGTAGGGGAGAACAGAACAAAGGTTGGAGAGAGGCGGGGCTTGTTGAAGCCTGTCCTAAGATATCATTGAGCTAAAGAGAAGCCCTTGGCAGATTACCTGCAGACACCAAGTTGCCATAATACAGATTTATACTGTGTGTCTGTGTGTGTGTGTGTGTGTGTGTGTGTGTGTGTGTGTGTGTGTGTGTGTGTGTGTGTGTGTGTGTGTGTGTGTGTGTGTGTGTGTGTGTGTGTGTGTGTGTTTCTATATATTCATATGAGGCTGTGTCTAGGTGTGCATGCTTGTGTGTATGCATGTGTGTGTGTGTGTGTCTTTGTGTATATATTTATGTGTATGTGTGTGTGTAAATGCCTGGATTATGCTTGCGTGCATGCATGTGTGTGTTTGTGTGTGTGGTGGGGGGATCATTAAATAAATGTGTCTGTAGAAAAAGTAAAAGCAGAGTTTCTGTGTCGGGATATTGTTGAGGTTTACGAACCAGCCAGCCTCAACCCCGAGTGCTGCGTGACTCTGTCCATCGACAGATGTTTCACTTTATTACATTTCAACACACATGAAGAGACAGATACACACACACACACACACACACACACACACACACACACACACACACACACACACACACACACACACACACACACACACACACACACACACACACACACACACACACACAACTACACTAACAAACAAACACACTCAAGCCCTCCAGCTTCTCACACACAATCAAACTTTTAACATTGACCAGACTAGTCTGGTCAATGTTATTTTGGCAATCTCTCCGTTTCATTGCACAAATTTCTCATCCCTCCCTCACTCACTCTCTCCCTACCTCCTCTCAGCATGTTGAATCTATAACTCAGTCTAGTTCAACAAAAAAACGCGAGATACATAAACAGAGATTTGCCGGTTTGTGGGGTCATTCTGCGTTCCACTACAGCGCTTGATATTTGGGGTGGTAGTAGGCCTGGGGAAGGGAAGGTGTGGCAGTATGGTCTGGCGGACGTCAGGTTCACACATCATGCTCTGGAACATGCAGTTTCAAGGGTTTCCTGGGATAGGCAAACATGTCATCGCTCATCGGCAGCAGCATGAGCGGACATCCTGTGAATGCTAGAATTATGGCTAAGCATTGGGTGGACATCTCGATGAACTCTACGAAACACAAACAGATAATCCTGCGGGTTAGGTCCGTCATCTTTAGAGGGAAAGTCGGGCTTATAAAATATCACAAATCGTGTTATTGAAAAAGCATGCGGACATGATTAGGATTACAGGTTGGATTACATAGGGTTTAACGCCACTGGACTCTCACAGTGTGGATGACCGGCAATCACGTGGAAGAGGCGAGGAGAAAACGAGAGTGAGGGAGGAACAGATGGATAGATGGAGAGGGAGAGGAGGTGAGAAAGAGAGGGAGCGGGAAAGAGAGAAAGAGAGTGAGGGATAGAGAGCAAGAAAGAGAGGAAGGTTGATGGAGAATAAGAGAGATAGAAAACAAGAGACAAAAAGAGAGGAATGGAAAGAGAGAGAGAGAGGCAGAAAACAGGACAGCGAGAGACAGAGAGAGATGGAGATCTGATGCAGGTGAAGAACACTACTTACGTATGCAGGTGGCGAGTGAGGGGTCGGGGATGAAGCCCGCTTTACAGCGACACCGGTAGCTGCCCACCGTGTTCAGACACTCCCCATTAGGACACACCCCCTGGAGCTGACACTCGTTCACGTCTGTCCACCGCCACAACATCAACACTCTTGTTTTATGTCTTGATTTGGGTCTTTCTTAACCCCATTGGGCTAAGACTTTGAAACATTTGGGATAATAAAAGATCCAACTTTTTGTTTCTGAAATGTGGTGATTTAATAATACAGAAAACATGTTGCATAAATATATAACAACAATACATACAATCTAAAACATATCAGAAATAATATTAAGAGCCACGCAACATCCAAAAGCTATATCCAATCAAAACCCCCAAGCGAACCAGAGTTAGCTTGCAGCAGTAGCAACAATGGGTATCATGTTTCTACATCGGCTCAGTGGTGAATTCAGGCTACGGTCCTTCCAACTGTAACTGTAATACATAGCTGGAGCCCCTGAAATAAAAGTGCTAAATTTGTTTTCTCCTGTCGCCCCCTGCCCTTACTTTAACCTTCTCAGAGAACACTTGCCTGCTTGATGTGAGTGTGTGTATGCGGTACGTATGTGTCTGAAATCCTGCGTCAATTCAAGCTATGATCGTAATTTTCCCCTGCTTTGAGTTGTACTCATTTCAGGTCCTAATACTTTTGTTTCTGTTTTGTTTCTGCCTGGCCCTCGACTTAATCATCAGAGATGAGATGGAAAGTTGGATCAATGGTATGGATGGGCAAGAAAGAGAGTAGAGAAAAGGGTGCTGGATATGTACACAGAGTAGGGAACTGAAGAGTCTGTGTGTAAAACCCATAAAGGCTCATGAAACACGTGTTCCCAGCATGTGTGAAAACAATCGAACAAAAGACGTCTCAGAAGGGAATAGTGGAAGAGGCTCTTACCTTGGCAGTGAGAGATGTTGATGCGCTTGTATCCAGCAGGACAGTCCATTGGAGGAATGGCTGGATGGGGAGCAGGAGGGAGAACAAGAGCCACAAAAAATAGTGTATAATAATCAACGTTGGCATGTACAAACAAATCGTGCATGTGATGACAACAGTATGACATTTACTTTAAAGCCCAAAGCCCACAGAGCGCGAATTTGTGCACATATTTGTAGTGCTACACAAAATATTACCCAAATACTTTTGTTTTAATAGAGCAATACTGTCCATTACGTCATCTGCAAAAGGTTAGATATGTGGGTTGTGCTTAGAAAGCTAAATTACGACATATTTTAAATTAAACATGAGGATGAAATATTCTGCTTTCTCTGCTTACAGTAACTACCTCCAGTGACTGTCAGTATTGATCTTGCACAAGCTTCACAAAAATTAATGATGAAACACAAATGATCTCCCTGGAATCAAACTTATCATAGGGTTGATGGGTAATTTAATAAGGGAATATCTTGGCTGGAGAAGAGCTCCTTGGACCAAAGAAAAGGTTTCAGTACCTGAAGCCATTAAAAGCCTCCATCACAAAGGATTAAGGTCTGTCCAAGGTTAAGGATTAGAGACATGTGGTAAAATCCATTTGAACATGGAACTGGGAAGCCCTTTCAGGCTGTAATGTGAAAAATGGGATTTACAAAGAAACAAAAAACTTGATTCAACCGTACTTCAAATGCCACGCCTCCAGGCCAAGGCAGCACAACCAAGATAAAAAAATGCTTTATGTCCCTCAGGGCACTCTGAACCAGGCTTGGAGGAGAATCCGGACCAGCTTGTAAGCAGGGGGACTTCAGACTTCACTGGAAACTGTCAGACTAATGGAGAGGAGGATTAATAGCTCTGGCTTCCTCAAGCGTCGATGCGAACCAGGAAACACATGCCTTCCTATTGAGGAAGTGATCCCGCTGGGGACCTCTGAACAAAGGCAGACCAGGAGAGAAGTTAAAAGTGTTAAACTCAGCTGGGAGAAGCAACATCTAGCCCCTTCAGCTACTATGAAAAATATAAAGTTGTTCAAAACTCGCTCAGAAACTGTGAAATCTTTCACTAGATGACCTAAATAGCCCACATATATAGTCCATGTTTCGTTTTTTTTGCCCTAAAAACATTTCTAGGTTTCTTAATCACTAACACCAAATCACTGACAATTTAAGAGTGTGCAAATATCAGAAACAATCCAAGTGTTTGTCCTAGGAAAATAACCGATTTGCCCCACAGGGATAACCCCTGAAATCCACATCCTAAACCCCCGGCCCGCCTGGTACCAGACCCAGCAGTCCCCAGCTGTCAGGGCCTGGTACCAACTGCAGGAGTCAAGTCACTGCTGCGGGTCGAGAGCTCCAGCAAGGGACGGACAAAGACCACTAAAGAGGCTTTTCTCTCTCCTTTCCAATCCCTCGCCCAGTGGCGAGGTGGCACCAGGCAGAGCTCATGCCTGGAAGCAGATTGGTGGCTTGCTCAACCCGGGAGCCCACAGAACAGGGCAAGGTTTGTTGGTGTTCAAAGACAATCTCCTACCACCGGCTAAAGGTGTACCTGGGACACAATGGGGGCTGTTTAACGCTCCGTTCCTGGGGGCAAGCACTAGGAGAACGCAGGGTCCATTTAGAAGGTTCCTCTGGATCAATACTAAGTCTTTGTGGAAGCAGCTATAGAAGGCCGATCTGAAGTTACAAGGTGATACAGAGCAAGAAGTTGGGGTATATTATGGGATTCGGAGGTAGAAAGCACATTTTAGGCAGGAAAGTTAGCAGGGTTTCATGTTCTCCCAAATAATGAAACCATTAAAACTCCATTGAGCTTCAAGGCTTTTTTTTTGGTGGTGTATTTTTTTTCTGATGTGCTTCTAAGACACTGATCGTTATTTTTCTCAAAGTCTTGAGAACCTGGCGCCATAACACCAGTGTTATGAAAAATAAGTCATTATGTATATCCAATTCCATATTTCATAAGCAGACCCAGCAGAGGTGAATTGCAGTAGAAGGACTTCACACAACAAACAGTAGCGGCTAACGCTAAAGCTCTCAGCCAACAATCGGCTTTCATGTACAGAAAGACATAATGGTGGGGGGAAGGGGGGATCGTTGTGTGGTGAAGGGTGGGCGGCTTTGATACTGATCTTGTGTGTGTGTGTGTTTTTGTGTGTGTGCGTTGGAGATTGTTAGCCTGTTTGTGCGTGTGCGTGTTTGATATTGTGAATTTGTGTGTATGTGTGAATGTGTGTATGAGTTTGTGTGTTTACGTGTGTGTGTGTGCTTGTGTGTGTGTGTGTGTGTGTGTGTGTGTGTGTGTGTGTGTGTGTGTGTGTGTGTGTGTGTGTGTGTGTGTGTGTGTGTGTATGTGTTTGTATGTGTGTGTATGCATGTGCGTGTGTGTGGGTGTGTGAGATTGTTAATCTGTGTGTGTGTATGCGTATGCGCGTGTGTGTGTGTGTGTGTGTGTGTGTGTGTGTGTGTGTGTGTGTGTGTGTGTGTGTGTGTGTGTATGCTTGTGTATGCGCGTGTGTGTGTGTGTGTGTGTGTGTGTGTGTGTGTGTGTGTGTGTGTGTGTGTGTGTGTGTGTGTGTGTGTGTGTGTGTGTGTGGAGGCCTGCAGGCTGGAGCTCAGCACCGCAAATTAGATTCTTATGAACTTCCTGTGGGAGCATTCATGTAACACGACCCCCACTCACAAACGCACTGACGGACACCCATGGATATGCATGTGCACGCACACACAGGTTCACAAGCTCACATGCACGCACACACATAGATTCACATTCTCACAATCGCAGACACACAGACATATACCCACACACACACACACACACAGAATGACAAACTCACGCAGGCATACACACCCACGCAAACATTCACAATGTCACAGGCAAACACACACAGACTTGCAACCACAAAGACAGATTTGCATGAACGCAAAGATTCAGGATTTCAAACACACTTTCACACACACTTTCACACACCCACTCCTTATGCCTGCGGAGTAAACCCATAAATCTATAAAGGGGAGCTATGCAGTAGAGGGGAGGGGGGAACCCTGGTAAAATTCTCTAGGTTACAACCTCTAACAGTTGAGACAAGGGGAGGGGAGGGGGAGGAAACGGGGGTTAGGGGGTGAGGTCGACGATGAAGTCATCCAAAACACCCGTCCCCGTCCCCCCCTACCAACTCCTTCCTGAAATAACCGTGTGAATGACATTTGTCTGACAGTTTGCCCCCTTGTGAACACACCAGGCCGGGCTGCATTTCAGCCCTGTGTCTTGGCTCAGGTATTCTGGGCACTGCCAGCTGAAGCCAGCCAGCGAGACAGAAAGGCCTCAAGACTGTTTGGAGACTGTTTTTAGAAGAGGGCCGGGGGATTCCAGGGAATGGATCTGGAACCCATTCCGGTCTCCGGGAGACTCTGGTCAGATGTGGGAAAGTGTTTGCCAGGAGGAACCGTACAGAAGCCTTGATGCCCCGGGAATATCAGGACCCACTCCGCTTGTACTCAATGCTTTATTTTCCAATTATTTTTTGCGAAGAATGGGTTGATGTAAATAGCGTGTAAATGGAACGTTATTGACAACTATAGAGGAGAAATAAATGACCCATGTCAAGTTCTTTGCTTATTTATGAATGAGAATCTTTCATGCCTGCAGCATATTGATGAATACCCCTTCCAACCTGATACAGTCATAGCACTTCAAGAACACTATTATCTTCACGGTGTATAACAATAACGATGCATCTGCAAAATGATCTAGTTCTAAATGTATACCAGACAAATTTGTAAACAGCTGTGTATGGGCATTTATGTAAATGTATAACGCTTGCATTGTATCCTAGAATGTATGCAGTGTTAAGCTTGTCTTTACGAGTAAAGAAAAATGAAAATCAGAGCCACAGAAGCGACGGAGTGAAATAAGTCTGGCTTAGTTTTGACGACACTACGGCCATATATGGACAAAAGACGCCCCATGACGGAATATAAATAAACAGAGAGAGAGAGAGTGAGAGATACAGAGAAAGAGAGAGGGATTCTTTGGGAAGAATGTCACTCTATTATAACAAGACAAAGCCCACAGGACCGTGTTTTGGTGCAAGCTGATTGGTTCTGCCAAGATGAGGAACAGACCAGGAACGTAGGATTGTTTCCCCGGTGAGTCAGCACATTCAGAACAATGAACAACTCTGGAACACTACCCAAACCGCTGTTTTAATCCTCTCTGTGCCTTCGTAAAACACTCCATATTCCTTCAAAACATACAATAATCTATCCCTTCAAAACATTCACCCTATCCCTTATCCTATCCAGTTCAGATGAAACCTTCTACGGCAAAGAAGAGGGTTCACTGATTCACAATTGTATGTAGCCATGATTTTTTAACTGCTTTATACCGATATCATTTACATCAATAATGTAACCTTCAGTTGCATCCCTTTTAACTGTCTAAGGTAAAGGAACTCTTTTCAGAGTTGGGGTTAAAAATAACGGTACATTTTGCGACTTTGTAATTTAGCAGCTGCTTTTATCTAAGTTGACTTACAGAGACTTCAGATAAATGTTGTTAAGGAGCAGTTGGGGGTCAGGGCATCTTGCTCAAGGATTACTAGGCAGACAAAGGTAATTGGGGATCAAACCCAGAAACAAATGCAGAAGCCCCCTGTACTTTTTCTAAGCGGTTTCAGAGCGGTTCAAACTCAGGAAATGAGCGATCAAGAGTGAACCCCTTCCCTCCAGCGGTCTTCCCGGGGTACTCACATGGTTTATTGGGACACTGCTGGCACTTGTTGAAGCCCCAGGACGTCCCCACAGAGCCACAGCACTCGTCCTGCTTACTGAGGCCTGGCAGAGCCTTCCCACACTGGGCCGGAACACGCACAGACAATGAGTAGGGATACACACACATAGACTAAGGTTAAGCGTCTTAGAGTACCATATTAAGCGCTATATACATTTCATTTATTATTATTATTATTATAGACACACATGGGCATGGACACACATAGACACACATGAGCATGGACACACACAGACACACATGAGCATGGACACACACAGACACACATGAGCATGGACACACATAGACACACATGAGCATGGACACACATAGACACACATGAGCATGGACACACATAGACACACATGAGCATGGACACACATGAGCATGGACACACAGGGTGTGTCGACAGAGAGAGAGAGAGAGAGAGAGAGAGAGAAAGAGAGAGAGAGAGGGAGAGAGGGAGAGAGGGAGAGAGGGAGAGAGAGAGAGAGAGAGAGAGAGAGAGAGAGAGAGAGAGAGAGAGAGAGAGAAATGACATAAGCAGGACAAAGAACATTTTAATGCAGCTTCGAGAAGAAAATAATAAAGGGAGACAGTCAGAAAGATTGAACGAAAAGATAAAATACTTGTTGTGACATGAGAAAATACTGGCCTTAAACTCAATATATTTAAACAAAACCCCACAATGTAGACGGATATAATGTAGACACAACACAGACACACTTCAGCACACACACACACACACGGCCAGGTGGAAACACAAAGATAAGAGCAACATAAACCTCCCTCTTCCCCCCTATCTCTCCATCGCCCTCGCTACCTCTCGCGGGCCGACAGACTGCTTATCGCTACAGGCGGCAAAACGTGCACCAAATGAACCGCTGATGCCACACAGATAAGCGGGAGCGACGCGTCGATATCCGTAATAGACCCGGTTCGTACTGGGGCTCAAAAGACAGGCTTGGCCGAGCGCACCCCCAGGCAACAAAAGGCTCCCCTTTAAACAAGATCTAAACAAGAACCCGAGCAGAGCTGCCGTACAAGCGGGAGGCTCCGGAGATGGGAGTGATTTAGATAGTGCTTTGAGTATCTCTAACATCCCCTATAACCGGGAACTGCATTACGATCAGTAGAACAGACACGTCAGTGTGGAGCGAATGCCGATTTGCCTCATTCAATCCCCAAAAAAAAGCATTGAGAGATGGGGTGAGGAATAAAAAGTACATTTTCTTTCACTGGATCTAGTTTTGAAGACTAAATCATGGTTACTTTTTTTGTTTGTTCTACTTTACATCATTGCTCACTCAAATAGCTCATTATGACTGCTTTCTTGCTGAAATATATTCCCCCGCTTTGTTTTGCTATTTGAATACATAAATGTGGAACCGTAACAAATATCGCTTTAAAATCCATTAGCTTGTCTAGCTGTCAGCATACCTGGCTGGCCTGGGTCTCCTGGAAGCAGCGTCCCAGCTGGCTCTTGGAGGTGACGGGCTGGTAGCCTTGCGGCACCTGGTAGCCATGCCGGGACGGGTAGGCCACGCTGTGTCCGTGGTGCCGGACCTTCTGGCTGCTCTCCACGTGGTGGTAGGTGAAGCTGGAGGAGGAGCCGGCCTGGGGGGAGGCCTGGTCCAGGGTGTCCAGCTGGGACACCTGGTGGATCTGGACCGAGGCCTCGGGGGGGTGCTTCACGTGGATGTTGACGATGCCCTGGCCGAACTTCACTGGAGGTAGAGGGTGCACCACGGGACGCTTACATGTCATGTCGGCATTTAGGTGTTTTGAACTCAACGCGACATGTGCGAGACGGGGAAGAATCAAAATTGGAGTTGCTACAAAAAAGTTTGGCTAAAGTAAAAAAAAAAAAACTGCACAGAGCGTAGAGCTGCCAAAGGCACAGCAATTTATTTGCTTATTATCAGTATTGTTGTTTTTGGTGTTTTCTTACAATATTAAACAGCTTTGTTGAGTACTTGGTTCTGATTGGTCAATTACGTACTGTTATTTCTGAATTACAGACCACTGCTATGAATAACAGACCAAATCATTAGACCAAACCATTTTTGAATTAATAAAATAATGATTTGTTATTTTTGGTGTCAATTCATTGATTTCTTTAGTAAGTAGGCTTGTAATAAGCACTTTCGTTTTAAGCCATGGCTGCTATAAGGTCTATTCTCTTATGAGCCACCTAAGAAGGTGTTATCACCGGGTATGCTGGTTATAAGATGTTTAAGGGAACATACAAGGGAGAGAATAGTGGCAGTGCTTAGTGTGCTTGAATCCCAGCCTAAGGATTCTAAACCCTTATGTCCCCTAAGTTTACCTGTGTACCCCTACCTGCTCATTAATGCATAATTAAAAAACACAATTCACTGTGAGTCACTCCGGGTGAAATTATCTGCTTAATGACCAACAAGCTAATTTAATTTCCGCAAAAAACATGAATACATTTTACAGCAATGTAAAATACACTTAGTCCAAATCGAAACAGTTTAAACTAGAATTCCATAATCTTTCTCCAAGAAGGCCACCGTGCAAAAGTCCTACTCTTTCCAAACTCTAGATTTTCCCGCCTCTTCTCTTACCGGAGTTCTGCCCGTTGCTGTAGGTCAGGGGGAGCGTGTGCGTGGCGTGCACGTGGGTCTGGCCATAGCCGCCGCTCTGCTGGTGCTGTCCGCCCTGAACCGCCACCTGGCAGAACTTTCCGGTGAAGTTGGGCGGGCACTGGCACTTATTCCTGGCACTGCACTTACCTCCGTTTATACAGGGGAGGTGGCACACCACTAGAGGGAGAAGGGGGAGGGAGCGATGGAGAGAGGGGGAAGGGAAAGGGGCGGGGAAGGGAAAGGGGGAGGGAGGGAGGGAGGGGGAGGGAAGGGGAGAGGAAGGAAGACAAACGAGATAAGGACAGACAGAAAAAGAGAAAGAAAGAAAGAAAGGAAAATATGCAATGCATTCAATAATACAGTAAACACACGCATTAGGATCATAACTAATTTAAGTAAAATAGCTTTGCATTTTGTAAAGGCCCTATCACCATCATCATTGACAATAAACCCCATAATTTCTCACTCACAAAAAATGACAGAAACTAGATGTATGTACACAACAATTTCAGTTATCTCTCAATAATTCTCCTGGTTTTCCTGCAACTGTTGAACGCAGGTAATGAACCGAACTTGAAATTGAACACCAACATGCCTCAATCTCACTGTCCACCTCCTTGCCTATCTGTCTTGTCAGCCACTAAAGGTTTATTCAGCCACAAAGGAATTTCTGTGAGAGCGCCAGCTAGTCTCCACGTTCACGGCGAACGGTAGCCTGTTCTATCTACCCTGCACATAGTGGTAGATACTCCAACAGAGTAAAAAGGCTGCATAAATATTGATATCTATCCTTCATATAACATCCAGACAGCTCAATGACAGGCCGGCAGTAACTCCCTTCAGGGGGGGAGAGTCTATGTGAGGACAGATTCAGCAGTGTGTCAGCCTGATCGTATGCTGGCCGGGGTTTTTTCCTCTCCCTGTATGAATACACATGTGCTTGGGTTGGGGTTTGTGTTTTAAGTGAGTCTGCATGAAGTCCTCATCGGTGTGTGACGGTCAGAACACTGAGGGAATATTCCTCATCTCTCCTCCTCGGGAGAGCCTGAAGACCAACAGGTAGACGACAGGAAGTCAAGAGGAAGAGGAAAGAGTGACGATATGAGGTCTACAGAAAAACTACCGTAAGTCACTGCCGTCTTCTTGTAGAAAGAGTACAGGAAGAAAGAAAGACTACAAGAAGTCAACAAGGAGGACTACAGGAAGTCAACAAGCAGGACTACAGGAAAGCAACAAGAAGGTTTTTGTGGAAGTTTAGATGAAAGACTACTGCTGTCAAGGGGAGGCCCTTGACAGCTCACTCCAAAAGAACCCTAAAGAACCGTGGAAAAAAAAAGAGCCATTTACTACCACTGAAATCCTGGAGACGTTGAGATCCCGCTAGGACCAGCTGTGCGTTACCTTGGGAGAACGTGGTCATGTCCTGCTTTAACTGCACTGTGGTATGGCTCTTATAAAATGCATCTACTATCATCTACTGAAACCCCAGGAGTCAGCCACTCTGCCTCGAGCTAGGAGAGAACCACACTCCGCGCACACTTAACTATGGACTTTCCTCTCCTGGGATGATTGAATGTTTTGGGCATGAGGGGGGGGCGGGGTACGCAAGCCACACTGGTCATTGAAGCCGCAGCCTTTTGTTTACTCTGGTGTCATTCCCTCCGGCAAGAGCCAGGGTTCTCTGAGGATTTGTAGTGGTGACACATAATAACAGAGACAATCAATCTATCCCACCACAACCCGCTCATTATGGCGACAATAACCCAGCCGGACCCACACATCTCTGATCCACCTCGCAGAGCCTCGTCTCCCCGGCTTCATCTCCCCTCGGCTCTCCTCTGTTTGATCTCTCACTCTTGTCCTCTAATTCTGTTTCTTCCGCTCTTTCCTTCTCTCTGTGTCTCTGTCTTTATCTCTCCCTTTCAGATCCTGTTTCAATGGGCTTTTCTTTCTCTTACTTTCTGTCGCTCGATTTCTACAAAAAGAAAAAAGGCAAGAGACTCGAAATAACGAACAGATGTCAGCCCAGCCTCGCAGCCCATCTACTTGAACTCTTTGTTCTCCTGGTCTGAATGCACCCTCATCATCGTCATCATGAGATGAAGGGAATCTCCGGCTGGACCAAAACCCTTTTGCGCTCCGCAAAAAATAAGTTAAAATAGCCACTTGATCTACAGGTGGCAAATAGAAACGACCAAATGATGATTTCACACCACTTCCACCTCCACCTCCCCCACCTTCATCCACCGACACCAGCACCCGAGTCTCCCACCACATCCACCCATCACCTAAAGCACCCCCGTCCACACACCCAATCCTCCGCCGCCACTTACATCCACCACTGCCTCTGGCCTCTCTCACCAGCCCCATCCCACCAGCTCAATTCACCCCGCACCTCCATCCACCCACCACCCACCACCCCAGTCCCCAACCCCCCTCCGTCGACCACATGACCCCCACCCAACCACCACTAACCTCCTCCGATATGCATTCATACCCCACAACCTTCACCCCCACTGCCTCAGGCTTCCACCACCTCCATCCCATCACACCATCCATACCCCATTATTTCCTTATTTCCTTGATCCCCGACCAACCCCTCCCTCCACTCCAACCCCCTCTGCCTCTAGCCTTCTTCCTAAGTGCCAGTTGGGGCCACTAATTGAAGCCCACATTGCAGTCAGCGCAGCCCACCAGACTTTTTACTGTAAACCACCTGGGGTGTGATGACGAATGACCACACGCCTGGCGCTCAAAATCCGCTGGTCCGATACTGATGACACACGACTGGGGGCTCAACCTGGGGCAATGACAAAGCACTGGCCATGCGCCAGGCAGAGATACCACAGGGTTCAGGTCATTCCATCTCTCCTTCAAAGTAACTTTCCTGTCTGTCCCCTCCCTCTAATAGACACAGGAGGAGGGGGGAAAGTGGAAGTGAGAGTGAAACATCTCTTGAAAATGATGGGGGGGGGGGGGATTAAGACCATGCAGAGTTCCTCATCCAATTCTACTTATTAGCAGATTTTCGATGTATGACTCATGGTGAGTCGTCATTGGGAACTGAATATCCATCACTGGTCAGGTCCTTTTTAGGAGATGAGCTGATACTCCCTAGCCAGCTCCTGAGATGAGAAACTAGAAAAACAAGCAACAAGATGCTAGCATGATATATATTCTGGTGTGTGTGTGTGTGTGTGTGTGTGTGTGTGTGTGTGTGTGTGTGTGTGTGTGTGTGTGTGTGTGTGTGTGTGTGTGTGTGTGTGTGTGTGTGTGTGTGTGTGTGTGTGTGTGTGTGTGTGTAGAGCAGGAGCGGCGGCCCCCAGCCAGCTCGTAAATCGGTCGGGTAGCGTTTCCCGCTCTGTGTGTTCTGGTTTCTAGTACAATCTTAGTTCAGTTCTGCACATATTTAGGGCAGAACTTATTAAGATGCACTTGTTGGCGGGCACACACACACAGTAAGAACACACATGAGCACCATACAACTACAATTAGATCAATTCCATAAAGGGTTTATAATGTAAAGAAATCGTTTCTAATTTTGTAAATAAACACACACTCCCTCAACTGTTATAACAGCCAGCCGATGCCCCAACAGCCAGGACAAGAGAGGGAGGAACGGAGGGGGGGAGGGAGGGAGGAAGGAAGGTAGGGAGGAAGGGAGGGAGAGGAGCTGAGGGGGGAGGTTGAATTGAGGGAGTGAGGGTAGGATTGTGGGAAATTATGGGATTTATAAAGGGAGAGAGAGCAAGAAGGAGAGAAAGAGGGAGGGAGTATTGAAAAAAGCGAGAGTGAGAAGGACAGAGATAATTTAAAGAAGAGAGAACTTTCAAGGCCATAGGACATGTCTGGACAGGTAGAGGGAGTTGAAGTGCATGCCAGGTACCCCAGACGGTCACATGACCTCCGCGTCTGATGACAACAGCAGCCTCTATTCAGAGAAAAACTTCAAAATAAAAGCACACAGTAAAACATAAATACTGGCTGCCAAGCTCTTGTCAGGCAGTATGGCTGGCTGTATAGCACACTGCTACTTTTACTTCCAAGGACACTGAGCACATTTATTTTGCATTCAAGTAAGGTTCGATGGTCATACATTAACTCAACCCTATGCTCATCGCAAGCCTTTGACTTCATGATTCATCTTGTTGGTGAACTAAACTAAGGTATAATATTGTAAAAAATATATTCACACGTAACAATACCAAGTATTGTTACGTATTAGGATTTGCATATGTATCTGTTGCTTTTCGTCTGAACACAATAGTTTGCCCTTGCTACGAAGGCAGTACTCACGCGTGAACACAAGCCCTCTTTCTCCCAGTTAGCCCTTCTAAACCAACACAACGGGCATTTCATTCTTTGATTACCAGATCCCCTGCTACGGTCCACCCTCCTCTGGTCACCAGACAGCTGAACCCTGGGCCGGTTCTGGGGGCTACAGGGTTTAAACATAATGACTCTGCCCTGTTATTCTGGTGGTTACCCGGTCATACCGATGTGTTCTGCTGAGTCAGACAGGAATGCCTCTGCGCTTGGCGTGCGTACGTATGTCAGAGAGAGTGAGAGACACGGCAAGACTCCTTTTATGGAGTGAGACAGCCTCAAGACCAGACGGCCTGCCAGCGTCTGTGCAAGGCATTAGAGAACACCCACGTACCACGCTCCGCTGCCGAGCAGACTTCTCATCCAATCCCCCACGGTGTAGGGACAAAGTGTAGCGTGAAAGTGTACACTTAAATCCAGTGTGGCGTTAAAGTGTGCACTCAAAGCCTCAGGGCACGTCTTTTCACACTGCCCTGAGGTATGATCGCCCGACTCGATCTCCTGCTATCTTGTTGCTGCAGCTTTCGGTTTCATTCATTTCTGAAAGATGAAGTGTGAAAGGCAATTCTGAACAACTAGATGGGATTGTAAACGGCCAGACACGTCGTGAGCAGGGACTAGGTTGTGTTGTAGAATAATTTAAGCCTAGCGTAAACACTCTTCCATGCTAGACACTCTAGCATGGAGCATAAGATCAACAAGCAGAGAGAGAGCGTCTATCTCACAGCAGAAGATGTGTGGATCCAGGCTGTAGAGAAGATAAAATGAAGACGGCAGGGCAGGACGGTGTGTGGTTATAGGTTGTTTTTTACCCTTGGCCAAAAGGTCCTAGCTTCGAATCTCCAATGTCCAAGGTCTCACTGCAGCACAACAAGCTGTATGCCTATCCCCTACCCTGAGATATCTGTCATTTGCGTTTCATAACCAGATTCCGACCTGTATTCCAAATTCATCTATTTGCACCCAGAAGGGAAGTTCACTGGATTCGCTGCTGTGAGGACAGTACACTTGGATTTGATTTCCAGAGATAGACAGAAGAGATTCTTATTCCAAGCAAGTGTAAGTAACAAAACACAAGATTATAGTTGGTCTAAAGAAAGCTGATAATTTGGCACAAAAATGCTTACAAAGGGAACTCCACTTCTGGATGCACAATGACGAATTTGGAGCTAAAGAACTTTGGAGGCAAACGTCAATTTACAGATACCTCAGCGCATCCCTTTAACGACCTTGCTGTACCTGAATCAATTTAATACCGGTTGCTGTGGATAAAGAAACTACTAAATAAAAGGACGATATGGTATATAGTTTAGCATAGTAAGCATAGTATATAGAAAATGGTATCCAGTGTGGTATAGTTCATAGTAAATAGTAAGCCACCTACTCACCTACTCTGAAGTTGGGTGCAGTCAGCGTGTCGGTAGCGTGTCCGTTCTCGCTGATGATGGTGGTGGTGTTCCCCATCTCGCAGTTGTTGTGACAGCGGCCGCCCATGCATGTCACCTTGCAGATAGTGGGCGTGAACACCACCTTGATGCGCCCCGTGTGGTTGCTCACTGCAGGCCGGGTCGAGGGGTACACCAGGGCCGAGAGGTGGGGAAGGAGGCAGAGGAGGAGGTACAGGTTAACCACCCGTTGATCCATTGGTGTCAATCGGCAGGATTTTGACACTTTTGCCGTTTTTGTTTCAAATGGTGTGCAGCCCCACCAGCCCTGAGCTTATGTGTGACGACTGAACCCTTCTCGTCTAGCTCTGTGCGAGCGTCTCCTCTGTGTCTCGGTGGCTTCTAAATCTGGAGGGGAATCGCGAAGGGAAAAAGGGCTGCCACACAAGAAAGAGAGAGAAAGAAGGAGTTCAGCAAACACAACTCTGGGATGAGCTCCAGGTATCCCTCCAGAGTGCAGCGCCCCACAGAAGTGGCTGAGTGGCGTATCGTGGTGCCCTGGTTCATACCAAAAGATTCTCTTCTTGTTTTCGTTCCTTAACTCCCCCCCCCCCCCCCCCCCCCCCCCCCCCCCTTTTTTTTTTTTTTTACTCCCACGCCCTTTCTCTGGGTAACTTCTTCCAACAAACGCTCCCAAAGTTTTCGGCACCTCAGACAGCGAGGGGGAGAAAAAAAACAGAAAGATCCCAAACGTATTTTCCTTGTGCCCACACAAACCTTCACGGCTCCGACTCCACGCTTTGAGGGTGAAGTCACACGTCGGGGAGAAAAGCAGCCGTGACTAGCTCCCACTACCTCACCGCCACAGCGACCGAGCCAAGGAAACAGGACTTTCTTACACGGTTGCTTATGCTACTGTCCTGTTTATAACACACAGGTTATTCACCCAAAGCACCCCACCCAGACTTGGCCGCCCCCCCCCCTCCCTCTATCTGACTCATCACTCTGCCCCATCTGTCAGGGCCCTCCTTCATATTTCAGCAGGCACACACAGCGCCGGGTCTGAGCCCGTATCAAAGAGCGGCCGTCGGGCCCGTCACCACGGCCTAAACCCTGAGGGTTTGGAGTCTAAGCGGCGGGCTTGGGAGGGTGAGCGCCCCGGGAGCGTTGCCAGCAGCTAGTAGCTGTGTTTATCAAAGCAGTAGAAAACCACGGCGCTACCAGCTCCCATATGACTAAATATTTACCTCCAAGGCTCAGGGAAAGATGGCGATTAGGCCGCGCGGGATGAATACGATGGGGGCCGTTAAAAGACAAAATGTCAACACCCCGTGTGTTTTTGTTGTTGCTACACCAGGGACATGGGATAAAGATATCCACAAGGTTTCATAAACACGCTTGGACATGGTGTTAGCTGGCTGTAATAATTCTATATATAAATGTATATATTTATGTCATGGGTCTTCCGGGGGGATTACCTCCACCGCTGGCTGCCGTGGGACCTCCTCGGGACCTTGGACTGGGAGTGTGGTTGAAAGGTGAAGATAGGGGACTTTAGCGTCTTCCATTTTAGAAAAAAAAATTATATTTCTTGTATTTGGTCAATGATATATATATATATATATATGTCCATTGTCAACAGACAAAGATTGACCAAATTCAACATATGTATTTATCTTACATGATAAATTTGACTTAAGATTTAACTAAATCACCAAATGGTACAAAGTAAGACATTAACTCAGTGCAGTAGAATTGAACTAGAAGCCCGCACAGACAAAAGGGATTGTTTTGAACCGATTTTAAATATACACGATCTCAGCTACCTGTGTTTCTGCTGTGCGCATGTACGGTACATCGCCGAGAGGTAGATTGTAGGAGACACTACCCTGACATTACGCTGACTCTGCTTTGTAGAACAGAACCAGGAGCCAGGAGACAGATAAAAACATCAGTGTGCGCCGCACATATCGTGTTCCCAGAGGCTGCTCTACGCCAGCCCAGAGTCTGCTGAACAGGAGAGGGAACAGGTCTGAGCTATGATAAAGATCGCCTGTTCCTCCTTTACCCAGCCGCCACAGAACAGCTGTACTCCTGTGTGCTTCGGATCCTTCAGTTCTACTGCTGAATTACTACTAGTTCCACTATGGGCTTTGCACGTTTTGTACTGTCACTGTATTGTAAACACAGGTACAACAATGTACATTTGGTGACTTTGGGTGTGTCCTGTCTGTTTATGCATCAAAAATATATGCTCTTCTCCTACTGTTCTGTTCTATGTGTCTATATCGAGCTGGTGAAGACATGCTGTACCACAAGCAAAGTCCAGAGGCGGAGGGGAGGGAGAGAGGGAGAGGAGGGATGGAGGGAGGGAGAAGAGTTAGAGAGGGGGCGGAGGATAGAGGGAGAAAGCAGAGAAGATGAGAGGAGAGGAGAGAAGAGGATGAAGGGAGTAGAGAGGCATAGGAGGAATGGATTCTCCAGGCCTGGTAGAGGCTATGATTGTTTGCTGTCTGGAGATAGACATGGGGCCAGAGAAACAGACACACAAACAGACAGAGAGACAGAGGTACAAACAGACAGAGAGAAAGAGGGATCGACAGTGCAAGATATGTGAATTGACACACACACACACACACACACACACACACACACACACACACACACACACACACACACACACACACACACACACACACACACACACACACACACACACACACACACACAAACACACACACACACACACACACACACACACACACACACACACACACACACACACACGTATAGACAGACGTTTATACAGAGAATGCAGATTGAAGCCAAAACCGTTAAATAAGCCTGCAGGGCTGTTCCTAGAGAAACACACTCTGTCTTTAAGTGTCTACTTTAGTGACACATTGCAATTAAGAATCAATTGCAATGAAATTGCAATTGGTTCCAGGGAAACATAATTCCCTGGAACCTTTATCTTTTTTATAGTCTACCCTCAAATCACTTTTAGGACTCAATCTCTCTTTCATTCCCACAAATGCCTCATGAAACTTTCTCCCCTCGTTAAAACCACCACCTCCTCGTCCTCATCCCTCCAAGACTTTCACCCTCCTTTGAGTTAATTGTATCTTCTTTTGCCCTCGCCCCCCTCCTCTCCCCTCTGTAACCCACCTGAGCATCGTCCCAGTCTGCGCCTCTTGCATGGCTGGAATGAAGGGGTGCAGGTGTGTTAGGCATTTGGTAAGCGGCCAGTGACTGGAAGCCACACCCGGGGCCGCATCGCGAGACCCAGCCCCCGGGACCAGACAACCTGGTGAATATTCAGTTCAATCTGTTGCCGTTTCTGCGTCGCGACATTCCAAACTCGGATTGTCTGATGAGTGGTTTATCGAGCACAAGATGTCAATCAGGAATGGGGTCGGAGACAGCGTTAGCTTTCATCACACTTACAACCAATGAAACGTGAGGGGTGAATGAGGTGTTGAACATGGTGGCGGCAGGATTTTACTGGAAGCGGGAATTTAATAAAACTCGCAGCCAATCCAATGGCTGCCTCAGGATTTCTGAGGTTAGGGGATGTGAGATGAAGACTGGTGATTAAGCACCTTTAACCGGTAAAAACCAGGGGTCTACTTTAGTAACAAACACCGTCCCTCCACCCTCCATCTGTAGGCTATGCAGTGCGTTTGTAAAAGACAACCATTTCTTTCTGAAATCAATAACTGATGCCAATAAAACTGAAAAGCCGTTAAGCCATATAATGCTGTAGCCGCAAAAGACAATGTGAGGTACTGTGTGCTACGCTGTCCATCAACACCGGGAGGTTTTGATGGAGCATGGCTTGTAGGCCTACACACAGGACAGCTGATTCAGCGGAGGCCTGAATTGGAGCGTCGACCTCCCGTGTGACATCTCTGTAGCATGGAGGTGAGAGCTTTTGTCCTACGGCGTGTTTGAAGTTCATATCTTTCCAAGATCAGAAACTGAGAGGCTTTCTATAGGTTATACACTTTGCATTGGCCATTATCTCTCTCTCTCTCACCCTCTAGATGTCCCTCTATTTTTTCCCGCTCTCTTGCTCTCTCTCTCTCTCTCTCTCTCTCTCTTTCTTTATCTCTCTCTCTACCTCCCTCTCTCTAATCTCCTTCCATCTCTTGCTCTATCCCTCTTTCTCCCCATGCCATCTCTCTACTCTCACCTCTTTATTACCTCTCTTTTCCCCTGAGTATATCACTCATCCTCTCCCCAGATGCTCTCGCTCCTGTACTAGCTCTCTTTCTCTCTCTCTCTTTCTCTCTCCCTCTCTCTCTCTCCCCCCGACCATCCATCCACCCTATGTTCTCTCTCCCACTCCCCTGGCATGTATTTGCCTTTAGAAAATGAGTGTAATAATTCACTCTGGACAGCCCCGCACAGCAGGTAATGCTTAAGTCTTTAACTCATTATCGCCATAACCACATGCATCGCCACAGTGTGGTGCATGTATGTGTGTGGGAGTGGACGTGTGTGTGTGAGAGTCTGTGAGTTGATGAGGGGAGGAGGGAGAAAGAGAAAGGACAATGGCCAGCTGTCTTATCTGCTGTCATGGCAGACAAATGGAGAACAAGCAGACAGAAGGGGTTTTAACACACGTAGCCTCGTCCCACCCGAGCAGGTCAGAGCCTAGATGGTCTGCGTCTTCGAGCCAAGGTGTCAGGTTATTACATTCTAAATTGCCTATTATATCAACCGTTGTGCCTCAACACTATAGCGATAGATGGACTGTCAGGAGATACTCAGACACTTAACCAAAAGCTTATTATTCCATCTGTCATGTGTTGAACAGACTTCCGACGTTAACATGTATAAGCATGTTGTTACTGCGGTGAGCCAGAAACATCCATTAATTGAATTCTGCTTTTTGGCACTGTGTAGTTTTATGTATTTTTCCAGCCATTAACCATTCATGGTGACTGCTGTAATAGTCACCACTGACAGGCTGTCAGAAAAAACCGTGGGGAATGTTCCTCATTCCTATTTTAAACAGTCTGGGTTACTTCCTGTTCCTATGGAGCGAACCAGCACAATACATCACAGCAGTGGACAAAAAAAATAAGAATAAATTGAACAAAATAACCACGAGTTGCGCGTCATTCTGAACTTCCGCAACCCTAGCTCAGGACATCTTCCTGGCCAATGAAACCTGAGGTCCCTGGCCTTCATGTTGGCCGCATTTAATCCAGAGAGTCCACAGAGAGGGAGACTGGTTCACACTCCTAGCGATCGTTCGTCTACTCTCACACGCTGATGCAGTTCCCCTCTAACCCGCGCGGTGCGTCGTCCGGACAGACAGATTAGGTGGGCCTGAGGTGTTTATGAAGCCATCTGGTTCAGTCAGTCTGCCGTCAAAGCAGGGAACACACTACACACGTTGGACGGTCATCCTGGATCAGGAATGAAAACACCTTTCAGGGACCGATTTGGACTGTGTGGAGTGGAAGCTGCGCCAAGCACAACCACAACCACGATGACAGCGAGACAGTGTATGGTCTCAATAGCGTTGCATTCATACTGTCGATAATGTCTGCCGAGGATGTTGATGTGTACACAGATCTCTGCATCAACATGTCTACTACTCTTGAAATAGAGCAGAAAACAGCAGAGAGGAACCTTTCGAAAATGAAAACCGCCCCAAAAAAATCCCCCTCCCTTCTCTGCTCCCTCCTTCCCTCAATTTTTCCGCAGTTGGAACGCCTGTGACTAACAGGAAAGATAGATTCCCCAAACCAATCAGGTGAGTGATGCCCTGATTGATCTGGAATGAGCCAAGAGCGGTCTAAAAT
Source organism: Gadus morhua (assembly GCF_902167405.1). NCBI lineage: Eukaryota > Metazoa > Chordata > Actinopteri > Gadiformes > Gadidae > Gadus > Gadus morhua. Next base: position 14,997,422 of record NC_044062.1, on the reverse strand, counting down.
GTAAATCATCTCATAGAGGTAGGAGTGCAGCCAACCAGAACAGAAATCCTCACCGAGCATTTCACTCCCTAATAGCTGACAAATGGCTATGGCATTTATAATAGATTATACTTGAATTATAGCTCTTAAATCTTACCCGCAGCACCTTTAATAAAGTACCATCTTATATTATTGTATCTCATTTTATACCGATATGATTCACCCCGTCTCCCATATGTTCCACATGGTCTTCCAACAGAATAGTACAGATCCAGTGGCTGACTCACCGAGAAGGCCGTTGTGGCCTGCCAACAGGGGGATGGCGTGGTCGGGCTGGGGCTGGCCGTGGCTCTGGGTGTGGGGGCTGTGCACATGGTAGTACTTGGGCTTCATCACGTACTGCTGGTTGTGGACCGGATGCAGGGGAATGGGCCGGATCCTGGTTGGGGAGGAGAGGAACACAAGAGAACAAGGGTTTTGTTGATGATTTCCAAATGATGATAATGCCGTTGGGTTTATTTGTACTTTTGACATTGTATATTTTGAAGGACTTTTTAATAACACTGTGTTTACAAAGGGCTCAACAGTGATCTAACAAAATTATAGGCAGATAAACCTCAATTCAAGAATTCCCGCATACGATGGGAAAAAATGGCCTAAACGCTTGTCTAACAAGTGAGTTAGAAAACAGAAAACAGTTAAAGAGCATTTAATAATGAGTGTGAACAGCAAAAATCCCTGGTTGTTCTAATTCCTTGGAGTAACAGACCAAGGCTTTACATAATGCATTTTTAACCACCAACCGATGTTCATGAGACACATGAGGATAGAATATTTTTTAAGAATATACCATATACCAGAGTATTTGAATGTAGCCCTTCAGGTCATGAAAATAAAGAATGGAATTTTTTTAATAAAGAATAATCCCACCCCTTTATATATATAGGGTATATAAATACGCCTTCCTGCGTGCCCACGTGTCTGAGTGTGTCTCTCCTGCATCGTGAATCAACAGCACACTGGTGTGTGTTAGTGGAGAGCAACAATGCGTAGAGCAGGTCGCCTCTAAAACGAGTTAGCGATGAGGTCACAACTAGCGTCCATAACAAGCACCTTATACCCAGCTGTCGCCGGGCAGAGAGCTCCTCTGCACGTCCTTCTGACTGAAACCTTGTTTACCGCAGAGCGCCACAATATTGAGCGCTCCATGTCAAAACCACTGCGGCCTGAAGCTGTACCCTGTACACCTGGAGCACTTCAGAGACAGCCGCTGAGAAAGGGTCTTGTCACCGGCTAGAAAGAACAGAGCACTTTTGTCCAGCACAAATACAAAGAACAACCTCTTTCTGTCTGACCGCAGAAGTTTCTCTAAACTCGTTCCAGTTGGTGTGTTTATACAATTGGCCATGCAGAACTTAAAGGGCAACTTCACCCATTTCACATAAGCTTTGTATTTTTAGAACCCCCCGCATATTTTTGGATGGTCTAGCATCATTTCCTTATTTTCTGGAGAGACAGGAGAGATCCGTATAGATCTCCAACACTTCCTGTTTTTAATGACGCAATATGACGATTTTTGCGTACAAGAAAACAGGAAGTGTAAGAGGGGATGATTCTCGTAAGACTACAACCACTAGTCCCACCCCCCTCTAGGGGGTGGGACCCACTGACGCTACAGACCTATTAGAGCAGTGCCAGTGGGTGGGACTTCACCAGCAGAAACTAACATCCACAGCGTCTGAAGCTAAGATAACAGAGGCTGTTGATAAAACTGAAGTACATTGGCGGAGGGTACTGGATCTGACATAGAAGTTCACCATTTCGAAAGAAATACAAATGAGGACTACCGTATTTTCCGCACTATAAGGCACACCGGATTATAAGGCGCACCTTTGATGAATGGCCTATTTTAGAACTGTTTTCATGTATAGGGCGCTACGGATTATAAAGGCGCATAGAATAGAAGATACTGCAGTCAAACGTTTGACTGGGGTTGCGTTATGCATCGACTAGACCGAGCTGTGCTAAAGGGAATGTCCACAAAACAGTCAGATAAAGTCAAACTTTATTAAGCGTTCTGACAACTCCAGTCACTCCCATGGTAACGATGTTCAAACGTTAATGTGCATATTAACAATATCTCATCAATATCTGATCAATATCAATATCTCTTAACAATAAGTTCACTTTTTCAGTTCATTCCCCGTCTACGAATCCCTCGAATTCTTGTGTGTCCGAATTGAACAGTTGGGCGAGTACGGCATCCAACATGCCCGGATCCCTCTCGTCATTATCCGAGTCAGTGTCGCTGCTGTTGCCTGGCAGTTCAGTGATTATTCCTGCCTTCGTGAAAGCTTAGACCACAGTTGAGACTGTTATATCAGCCCAGGCATCCTGGATCCATTGGCAGATAGTGGCGTAAGTCGCCTGGCGCTGTCTCCCCGTCTTGGTCACGTGTGTTCGCCTTCTTGGCCCCGTCCACACGAAGCGGATTTTTTGGGTGAAACCGCATAAATAAACGCTTTTGGTGGACACGGGCTACGGCCACACCAAACGCGTGTAACGTGCCTAACTTGAAGCTTGATCATTGTGTGTCACAAAAATGGTTCAACGCGCCAACGCGCCTGTGGCTGCGCTGGATTTAGGAGTCCGAGGTAGGAAACCCAAACGCCGCCGTATTTGGGTGCATGATAGAGTTTAGATCGGGTTAGATTAAATAGATTAAATAAATAACAATAATCGGGTTAAATAACTTCACATGGTGTGTCTGGTGTGTTTCCAGCATTCGTAGTGTTGATCAGCAGATAGTCCGCCAAGACGTTGAGGTTGCTTAGCAACCAGAGACGCTGTCCATGCAAGTGAATGGAGCGTTCCCTCTTCGTCATAACTATCAAACCAAACATCCTTCACATTCAATGAGCGAACATTATGAAATTAAAATGCACATTTCTCGTTAAAAATGTTTACATAAACGCATTTAATTGCGTAACTATGTTACTATTTCCACCCAGAATAAAGAAAGATGTCGGCCGTATGCTTCTGTGCAAGCGTCACTACTCTCTGCCAGTGACGTCGGGTCAAGCTCCACTCTGATTTGTTCCATTAGTAGATGGAACAAGTAGGTGTCCGATAGGCGGAGATGATCAGCGGGAGTGGCCGCCAGCGAAGCTGTGCATGGTGGGAGTTGTTGTATTCAATCCACAAGCGCCAAAAAGTCACTTTCTGCCTTTTCTTGGTCAAGACTGCACCAAATTAGAATTTTATTTTATTATTCCACTACATATAGGATCCAAATTCAATACATATTCATGCCTCCACCGGTGAAATGCTCCTTTAAGCTTTGGTAGTTTCTCCAGTATTAATTGTAAGTCACTATGGATAAAACCGTCTAAATGAAAACATGAAAACATTCCATCTAGGTGACTTTTACTGGCCCTCTCCAAACCCAAGGTCAACGGGCGGTGGTGTAACCTGTGCACATTGATTACTTGATGCGCAACAGGTGTGCAACCTCACCCAACCCCAGAGGCCAAGCAGACTGGCAAGGTGAGATTGCTTAAAGCAGCCATCCTCCACAATCACACTCCACAGCTACAAGCAGTGTTTTTACAATACACAACACAATATCCCGTAAGAGGTAGCCAGAGGTTGTCTGTCCAGCCAAACACAACCCTTGAACAAAATATACAATCTTGTCTTATCGTAAAGTGCTCTGCAATTCTGGCATAGGAGGCAGACAACAAGGACGGTCCTTCTAGGGCCGAACAGATATTTCAGAAGGAAAGAGCCAGACAAAAGAAGGTAAGCTTTGTGGCCTGAGGAGGAGGCTCCAGACAAGAGGACGAATGCTTCTGTTTGCTGTGTTTGTGGGCTGATGGTTGTGGGGCCAGACGGAGACGTCTCCCTCCAGGGCTGGGACAGACCTCCAGCTCACCCACCAGAAAACTAACTTCACCAGCAGTCGAACACGCTCCGTGTTCCCTCCTCATTTGTACACTCATCACACGCACCATGAGCTCGCTGGACTTGCAAGGTCGTTATCCGAGACAGACACACACACACACACACACACACACACACACACACACACACACACACACACACACACACACACACACACACACACACACACACACACACACACACACACACACACACACTCTCATTATAAAGAGTCTTGTGTCAAACGATGTCGTCAATATGAGCAGGATGAAGAAAACGTGCAACACATATCTGAAACTGATGCACGTACAAGCAGGTCTGAGTATTTGCACATATACAAATGTGTTGTGTCCACAGACCAACCTGGTACAGATGGGCTGGTCTGTGGATGTTGAGCCAGTAATATGTTTATCCTACAGGGGCCCACGTTGGCGTGGCAGCAGCCCCTTCCCATGGTAGCATCTCCTCATTCTTTCATTTGAATCCAAGTATCTGCTAAAACAAATTGATTTTGCTCCTTGTATTCTTTGAAAAGCCAAGAAGAGAAAAGGGTGGACAAAATACACTTGGCCTCAGCAGGTTTTTCATTAGGTCCTCGATACTTACACACACACACAGGCGGACGCCCAGTTCGCTGTCTCGACTGGGATGGTAATCGTATTTTCCAGAAACTATTCAGCGTAGCATGAGCTCTATCGCATCTTGACGGTGCGATAGAGAAGACAGCTAGTTTCACTCTTGTTGACTCCAGGACACCGATTTAACCTTGAGCGTAGCGGATGTTATGATATCAATTTTCCAATATTGTAACGTAATTTAATTGATTTATATTTGTTTGTGTTGTATCTTTGAATGGCCTGCAATTAAATACTTACACACAAAACACACACACACACACACACACACACACACACACACACACACACACACACACACACACACACACACACACACATACATACACAAAATTACACCATGTGTTGTCAATAAAGCCATTCACATTTATTCTGTCTTCCCAAACTGGGCCGTAGGACAGCAGTACCACTGCAGACCAACACACACTCGGCGGGTCAGAAGCCAAGCCTGCTACTCATTTTCTCGGTTCTGCTGGGCTGGCATTTCCATGCAGTTCTGCGTCATTTCGGCTTCATTACTGCGGGCGGATTCCATCCATTGGGCTTCTGGACCACCCATAACACAATAGCTCCCCGCTCTGATTCCAGCGCTACTGTACGGGGATGTTTGTAATCGCTCTGACATCTTAGGAAAGGTCACCCTTTGTTGCCCCACTCAGACAGGAAGTGGGTTATTAAAGAGCACAGAGAGAGAGAGTGAGTCCTTTCTACCCACAGCCCATGTGACTCGTAATGAAATCCGTCAAGCAGAACCAAGCTCAACTAAACATCACAGTCTCTATCTGTCGTTTTGTTAATCAGAACTGCACTCTTATGTGTTTGTATGTAATATACATAATAATGTTCAAATAAAAACCTTTACTTTACGGTTTTGTCGAAACACTGTCCGTACTCAAAACATCTAGAAACAAAGCTTGTTGGTAACAACTTGTGGAAACACCATGAATGTTGACAGTCTTCCAGCACCTCTCGTCTTGAACAAATCGCAGACTGATGCTGTTAAGCTTCATGCACCCAATGAGGTAGTTTGCTTATTTGATCAATTGTTTGTACTCGCATGATTCCTGCAGTTTCTGGGTTGTACCTTCATGGTTGAATGCAATTATTGTTATTATTTTTGGATGAAAGCACCTCTTTAACTAAAGTCATGTGTTTGAACAAAATAACATTGTGTCTATAACATCGCAGCTCTCAGGAAACGATGCATACAAAACGGCATATGAACGATTACATCAGATGGCTATCCCGGTGATAGCCATAGCATCCGTCAGCCAACTAAGACTTGGTTCAGAACAGTTCCTATTTCACCTGACCCCCTGATGTACAGTATCTTCAACGATACACTCCCTTTGGTTTAGGCAGAGTTCCACCCGAGAGCAGAAAATAGCAGGATGGGGGTTTGGGCAGAGTTCTACCAGAGAGCAGAATATCCCAGGATGGGGTTTGGACAGGGTTTTAGCAGAGCGCAGAATATGGGAGGGTGGGGGTTGTGGCAAGGTTTTACCCAAGAGCAGTATATGCAGGATGGGGGATGGTCTACAGTACTGCTAGAGAGCAGAATACGGCACGATGGGGGGTTTGGGCAGAGGTCTGACAGAGAGCAGAATATGGCAGGATGGGGGGTTTGGACAGATCTCTGACAGAGAGCAGAATACGGCATGATGGGGGAATTGGGCAGAGGTCTGACAGAGAGCAGAATATGGCAGGATGGGGGGTTTGGGCAGAGGTCTGAGAGAGAGCAGAATATGGCAGGATGGGGGGTTTGGGCAGAGGTCTACAGGGAAGAAGAATACGGCAGGATTGGGATTTGGGCATCCACCAAAATCTGCAGGATATTGAGCAGAAGGGATAAAGTCCTCAGCTGGTTTCTTTCACAGCCTCAACCTCCTCCTCCTCCAACTCCTTCAGTCCTGGGTGATCCCAACTCGGGAAACTCAGGACATGCAGTGGGGAATAACAAGTCATAAAATATATCCGTCAAACTCGATAAAGGCCCCGACACACAAGGTTCATTCCCCTATTGTCTGCATGGAGCTTACACCAGACTATAAACTGTACCACACTATAGAACAGACTTAAGATTGTATCAGACAGTATTTACTAGACCATACAAACTTTAAACCACTTTCCCAGAATACAGACTGCATCCATATGGACTGCACCTACCTGTAGGACTGTATTCCCAGACTGTAGACTGTATTCCAAGACTGTAGAGTATACCAGACTATAAACTATATTCCCAGACTATAGACCATACCAGACTGTAGACTGTATTCCCAGACTATAGACCATACCAGACTGTAGACTGTATTCCCGGACTATAGACCATACCAGACTGTAGACTGTATTCCCAGACTATAGACCATACCAGACTGTAGACTGTATTCCCAGACTATAGACCATACCAGACTATAGACTGTATTCCCAGACTATAGACCATATCAGAATGTAGACTGACTACAGGCCATAGAAGAGTATAGACACCAGACTATACTCTCAGACAGTGTATACTCTCAGACATTATCTAGTCTATACTCTCAGACAGTCTATAGTCTATACTCTCAGACATTAGACTGTACAACAGACTCTAGTCTATACTCTTAGACAGTAGACTGTAACAACAGACTCTAGTCTATACTCTTAGACAGCAGACTGTAACAACAGACTCCAGTCTATACTCTCGGACAATAGATTTTAACAACAGACTCTAGTCAATACTGTCAGACAGTAGAATGTACTGCCAGACACTATAGTCAATACTCTCAGACATCGGACCATAAATACCAGATTGTGGGTTAAAACCCCGGCGTCCCACATCATTCCTTCTCCGGCTCAGTCCAAGTCTTCCGCCCACCATAAGGACACTCCAAATAATAACAGCAGAAACCACAGAAATAACTCCATTAAGGAGACGTTCCTAGCAGCTGCTGGTGGTAGCGGGGAACGCCAGGCGCTGGAAGCCACAGTATGTGTTAAGCTCTTCCACATGGCCCACATGCTAAAAAAAAGTTGCTGGAGAGTCTCGTGGTTCGTGTGTTTGGCTCCCAGCTTTAAGGTTCTGGGTTTGAACCCCAACGCCCGCAGTCTGCCTGTAGGCATCGCTAAGCAAGCTCCCCCAACGTCTACCTGCTCATTAATGTGGCTGAAAAACACTCCCCTGTTCAGTCGCTTTGGATAGCATCGTCTACTAAATAGTAAAAAAGCCACGTTCAGCTCTTCTAAATCTGGCTCAGCCCAGAGGAACTGGCAGGAGAACCTGAACCGATGAAGAGCTCTGCTTGGGGAACCCATCCATCCGTCTGTCCATCCACTCGCCTTTTCATCAACTCAATACAAACATCGAGCTCCCACATGAATGTTCGTTATCCAGGTGTAAGCATTGATTGATTGGATGAAGCTTTGGCGGACAGAGAACACCTAGCTAACTTATTTAACACAACACTGGGAAAGGCTTTATGATGGGGCTTTTACTCTTGAATGATTTATTGAAGAGATAAGTAATTCCTGGCAAACGCACAACTTCTCTCTGATCACTTACAAAGACCACCGACTAGGCGGTTGGGAGTTGGGAATCAACCAATGGTCGCTGAATCAACCAGTGATCCAGCAATATTAAATTACGTCTTCGAAGCACAGGTGAGACAGTTGATTACCTGACAGAGGGTAGGAGAAATATAATCATCTGTTCCTTTTTTTAGGAGCCTGATGTTTGTGGCGGGATGCAGGCCCTGTCATTTGTTTGTTTGTGCCAATAACAAAAAATCACATAAACAAAGTTTGGAGGAGAAAGAGACGAAGTTTGGAGGAGAAAGACGAAGCAACGACACATTCTCTGGGAGTTTGCCAACGTTCTCCCCTGAGCTGTTGTGAAGGAGTAGGCAATGTCAGATGGCTGTTTACTGGCACCTATCTGGAAATAGAATCCCCAGCAGTTCTGGGCCTATATATCAATAAACAGCAATACACTGCACAATGACCTATAATATGCGTACTGCGTCATTACCATAAGTCAGAGCATCACATTGTTTTGCCAAGCTCTGTAGTGATGCCACAGCAGGACAAAGAAAACAAACTAACAGCTGAATGCGTAACGGCAAGGGGACACACAAGTTTATTCCACAGGTCATCCTCAGTGGGTACAGACCTAAATGGGTCTAACCCTAAGTTCCTCTAGAACATAGATAACAAATATAGTTTATGATAATGTATTGGTCTGAAACAGGGTTCAAACATGGTAACGCTTCCCAAAACAGAAAGCCGATACGGAGCTGAGAAGTGCTAGATATTGAAGAGAAGTGACCATGCCCTGATTAAAAGTCTTGTTTGACAGTAATGCGCTCGTACATGCAGTAGATAAGCTTCGACTGTTTTCTATTTTCAACGAGGGGACTTGGACTGAGGCACGGCTAGTCGGGCAGACAGATTCAGGCGGAGATTAAGAGGCGAGCAGAGCTGGGTTTGGCTGAAGGCCCACAAAGACGAACATCATAGGAGAAAACCATCCAGACGTCCAAGTCAGGAAAAAACACATGAACCCAAAACTATATTTGAGGTTGTTATTGATTCTAAATTTGGCCAATAGAGCTGGAAAGAAATAAAAGAAGAATTCTTCGTAAGGAGTTAACAGTAGAACAGGCAGGGCCTCCCATCCCACTCCGCCCCGCTAGTCGGTGGTGAAAACCGTTTGGTTTCCAGTCGCGTGGTTTCAGTGATGACAGAGACCATCTAGCTGCTCTATATCTATATCTAGCCGTGCTATAGCTAAAAGGAGCTCCGCTACATCTATATCTAGCTGCTCTATATCTGTGTCTAGCTCAACTGGAGCTAGACATAGAATCTACTTGAATGGATTAAACAAAAGCCAGCTGTACATTTACCGAAGAGAATGATCTATTTTATAATTCTGTCCGATTTATTGGTGTACCTTAGATCATCTTCTTGTTACACTTTGAGTTGTAAAGGCTGTGATAGTTTGTATATAAGTTGTCGACATTTTATTTGTGTTATCTTTATTAATTATTTTGTTATCTGTTATGGTTGCTATCCATCCATCCTTCCATCTATCAACCCATCCTTGTCAAGGTTTAACTTTCTCCAGAAGCTTAGGGGTCTAAACAGTGTAAAGTTTAAACTTTACTTATCAGGGCTGTATACTGAATGGGGGTACACCATTCGCTATTGGAGAGGAACCATTCAATAGGTTTAGTTTGAGCTATCTCCAAACACACACACATCAACACCCACAGAGACACACATGCACACGCACACACACACACACACACACACACGCGCACGCGCACACACACACACGCACACGCACACGCACACACGCACACGCACACACGCACACACACACACACACACACACACACACACACACACACACACACACACACACACACATACACACACACACACACACACACACAACAAAACAGGAACACAGGGTCAACCAGCTACTTAACTTTGAGAACAACCAATACACCTTCAATAATTTGCGGGGCCAGAGTTCAGTCTGGTCGTATTTGGTTAGTCAGGTTGACAGCAGCTCACCAATCCCAATCTCTCCCTTTTTCTATCTGTCTCTCCATCTGTCTTTCTCACCATCTCCCCTATCTCACTCTGCCCCCCTCTCCCAGCCCCCTCTCTCTTTCTGCAACATTTATCCAGAGGAAAACCTTCTTGAGCTATTCTTGACCAAACGCGAGAGAGAGAGTGAGAGAGTGCAAGCAAAAGAGTTAGAAAGAGAGACAGGGAGCAAGAGAGCAAGAGAGAAGGTTCACATTAGAACCCCAGTTCATCGCCTTCATTAGAACCCCAGTTCATCACCTTCATTAGAACCCCAGTTCATCGCCTTCATTAGAACCCCAGTTCATCACCTTCATTAGAACCCCAGTTCATCACCTTCATTAGAACCCCAGTTCATCGCCTTCATTAGAACCCCAGTTCATCACCTTCATTAGAACCCCAGTTCATCGCCTTCATTAGAACCCCAGTTCATCGCCTTCATTAGAACCCCAGTTCATCACCTTCATTAGAACCCCAGTTCATCGCCTTCATTAGAACCCCAGTTCATCACCTTCATTAGAACCCCAGTTCATCGCCTTCATTCCAACCATTTAGAATTTTTTAATTAGAGGAAAAATACAAAGCATCAACCAATTAGATTAGATATGATTAATTGACAATGAAAACAAGCTTAAATTGCCGCCCTCTGTAGTGGCAGCAAATACCAACGCAAACTAATCATTACTGCCTCTAAATTAATCCAATTTACAAATAAATTAGACTTTAATTATTTAATCAGATTAAATTAATTTGTTAGTTGGCTTTGCAAAAGCTTGTCTGCTTCTACGCTGAAATGTTCTGGAACAGAACCAGAGAGAGGATGAGGAGATGAAGACTTGAGTAATGAAGGGTCTACGTCGCCAAGCGGCTTCAAAAGCTAACGGTTATTCCCAGGGAGGGGTTGCGGAAAAGGTTGAATCCCATCTGAAATAGCAAAATCCAGGACCCATCCCATCCAGATCCAATAGGACAAATATTTACACACGAGCCAGAGACAAAGAATCACAAGCTTCAAACATCAGACCTTTGACCTCCAGCAGATTACTCCAGGGTCTTCATAGAGCCCCTACGACCCACCGATCCAGCGGATTCTACTCAACGGTCGGACCCTCCTCAGACCCCGATCCAGCTGATTCTACTCAACGGTCGGACCCTCCTCAGGCCACCGATCCAGCGGATTCTACTCAACGGTCGGACCCTCCTCAGACCCCGATCCAGCTGATTCTACTCAACGGTCGGACCCTCCTCAGGCCACCGATCCCGCTGATTCTACTCAACGGTCAGACCCTCCTCAGACCCCCGATCCAGCGGATTCTACTCAACGGTCGGACCCTCCTCAGTACCCCCGATCCAGCTGATTCTACTCAACGGTCGGACCCTCCTCAGGCCACCGATCCAGCTGATTCTACTCAACGGTCGGACCCTCCTCAGACCCCCGATCCCGCTGATTCTACTCAACGGTCGGACCCTCCTCAGGCCACCGATCCAGCTGATTCTACTCAACGGTCGGACCCGTTGGGATGCAGGTTCCACAGAATCCAGACTTTTGGCTCCCAATCCTGGGGAACATTAACTTTGTCCACCTGGAGCTCCTGCTCCAGTTTTCTTTTGTGACTACGTGTTGAAGGGAAGTTTGATTCTTTTCAACTAGACTCTAAAGTTCTTGCAGAAATCGACTAATTTCTAGTTTATTTCTGATTTGTTTTGGCTACTCTGTACTCTGTCCAGTTTTTTTAAACTAGTGACAGCGGTTTAACTTTTTAATTCAACATTGATTGTCTCCTTTCAGTTTCTCCCAGCTTCACTTGTAAGTCACTTGGATAAAGCAATGCGTAATCACTACATGTTAATATGCTAAAGACTCCTATAGCGGTCATATTGAATGCAATTTGCATTTGACAAAAAACAAACAAAAGTAAAGGACTAAGATACAGATAGATCCCATAGACTAGATTGGAAGGAATAGTTGCCTTGGGACCGGCTCATATCCTGTGCAACAAGGCCTGGTATTAATAAATAGCCTGCGATCGTCTTGTAAATAGCCCTGCTGCAACATGCCGTCTTAAATAGCCATTCTGTTGGTGCTATACAAGTCTGCGCAGGTCTCTGTCGGGTCCTCAGCTTACCATACATCTGCCTCCGGGATGGAACACATGTGTTTGTGTGTGTGTGCCACGTGTGTCTGCGTTGTATGTGTCTGCGTTGTGTGTCTCACACTTTCACCCGCACCTTGCAGTCATTGTTTATGTGATATGTTAAATAGGTTCTTATTAAGTGTGTGAGGATTAGGTTTCGTAAAAGTGTGTTTGTGTGTCTGTGTGTGTCTGTGTGTGTGTGTGTGTGTGTGTGTGTGTGTGTGTGTGTGTGTGTGTGTGTGTGTGTGTGTGTGGGTGTGGGTGTGTGTGTGTGTGTGTTCCAAAGTCACAGAAAGCACCAGCTGGAGACTACCTCTACACACTGAGACTATGTAGTCTCTCTCTCCATACACTTCCTCTCTCCCTTCATCCTTACCTCTATCTCCCTCTTTCTCCCTCTTTCCCTCTCTCCCTTTTTATCTCCCCCCTCCTCTAATTCTCTTTCCCTTCATCTTAAAACAAAGTGGAAAGCACATATTTGTAGGCCTACAGTGTAAATTGTTAGGTTTTTGGTAAAGACATGAATGACTCATGAAGGTTTTGGTGTGAAGAAGAAACGCGTGTGGAGGCTAGTCGGTCGAGTTCAGCCCAAACCATCAGAAGACCAGAGCACATCCTATCTACAGTCACCTTCCTAAGAATTGAGCACATTTTAATCCTACTGTTTCCGATAAAAAAAATATTTTGTGGATGACTGAACAATACGTCACTGTTATGGAAAAGGGCTAATACTTGAGTTGAAGTGCTACAAACTGTTCCTAAGGAGCATAAAAGGGTCTACAGCTGCTTTTATTTATGGAGCTGGATGAAACAGGCCCGATAAATCAAAGTGGCAGCTGAATAATAATTGTATCGGGGGGAAGGAGATTTATCAATATATATAAGCAACCGGGTTATGCATTATAATTCACTCCTCTCTTCATTGTGATGGCAAAGGCCACAGTCTGGGTTGAGTTCACCTTTTACAAATTTACGGCAAATATATAACTTCCTTTTCAGTTGAGGAGGTTTAAAGCATTTTGTTCTGTGATAGATGATACCGTCAGATAGGCAGATACCCACCGTCTGCCTACACGTCTGTCTGCTCTCCATCTGTGTCTCCACTTCTACCTTCATGTCTGCCATGTCTGTCTGTCTTTGTTGACACAAACAGTCTTGTATGAAGACATCCGTCTGAATGTCTTGATACAGAACTTGAATCATCCATCATCCATTATTTATTGCAATAAAAAAATAAAACACCAAAGTCTAAGACTATTGCAAGACAGAGAATGTGGGTACGTATATAAAACCGTGTGTGTATGTATATGTGGGTGTGCACATGCATGTGTGTGTGTGTGTGTGTGTGTGTGTGTGTGTGTGTGTGTGTGTGTGTGTGTGTGTGTGTGTGTGTGTGTGTGTGTGTGTGTGTGCTTGCGTGTGTGTGTTTGTGTGCTTGCGTGTGTGTGCGTGTGTGCTTGCGTGTGTGTGTGCGTGCGTGCGTGCGCGCGCGTGTGTGTGTGTGTGTGTGTGTGTGTGTGTGTGTGTGTGTGTGTGAGTGCATGCATGCCTGCGTTCCAATAGGGAAGAGGAATGCAGCTCGTGTGCACCAGAGGATTCTCCAGTGACGGACATGATTTCTCTCAGGTGTCAATGAGTCCAAGTGTTTATAATAATGCTCTGCTGCCAGTAGGCCGACAACATAGAGGAGGGAGACAGAGGGAGGGAAAGAGGTAGAGGTGGGAGAGAGAGAGGGACAGAGTGAGGTGGAGTTGGAGGAGAGGGGTGGGGGGGGAGAGAGAGCGATTGAGGGAAATGGGATAGGGAGGGAGAGGGAGTGAGAGAGGAGGGGGAGAGAGAGATGGAGAAGGGGGAGACAAGCAAAGGAGAGAGGGAGGGAGATACTATAAACATTGGATCTTATTCCAGTCTCAACAAAATATCTGGCATGACGGAGTTTGCTGGCAATGGCTGCGCAATTACTTTCTCTTTTTTCTTGGTTGAAAGAGGAGGAAAGAGAGAATGCAGCAAGGAGAGGATGCTGAGCCAGGGCCAAGGAATGGTTACCAGACACCACTGGGCTTGGCTATTAGTAAGGAGATCCAGCTCTCTCTCTGTTTAAACAACAGATTGGTAACTCCTAGCCTTCTGCAGTCTGTTCAGTATCAGAGTTCTTCGAACACAGAGACACTCGCTCACCGTACGGCTCTCACCATCTCACTCTCTCTCCAGCTCGCTCCCACAGTAGCTCTCACTCTCCATCTGACTCTCTAGCTCTCTCTCTCTGTCAAACTCTCTCCCTCTCTCTAGCTTGCTCATCACCTCTGTGTCTCACTCTCTTGCTCGCTGGCTAAATTTCTCCCTCATACCTCACTCTCTCTCTTCCTCACTATCTCTGTGGCTCGCTCACTCTCTACGTCACTCCCTAGATCGCTCACTCTCTCTAGATTGCTCGTTCACTCTTAAGCTCACTCTCTAGCTCGCTCACTCACTCTCCAGCTCGTCCGACCGCTCCCGGCACCACAAAGCTCCATCTCTTTCCAACTCCTCCTTCCTTCTTCCCTCCAGAACCGTCCCACTTCTCCGTCTAGCGGAAGGCTGAACCCCCTGACCCTCAGCTGGGCCCGACCGCATGGCACCCCCAGCCCTGGAGCAGACACCCTAACCAGGGAGCCAAGGGGAAGACAGTCTGGCTGGGGCTGGGGAACTCTGCTACTGACGTAGGCTTCATGTTGTGGGACTAGAGCACCGGTTCCAGGTCCAGACCTTATTTGGCTGGTTTTCCCGTTCTTAAGGTCTGGAGATTCTTGCAACCATCTTACATTGTTGTCTCACATCGGCTTCCACACAGCCTTTTAATCCAATCAACATCTGCCCGTCACATCATTGTCCCAGTGGATTTATGCGCGTCGGTCCAGACTTAGGGATTAGCTGGCTCATGGCTATGAATCATGAGGAGCTCGGTTCAGGTATACAGGACCCTTAAGGAACCTTTAGAGAAAATGCTGTCGTGTAAATGTCATACAAAAAGGGTCATCAATCTTTAGTTCATGAGTCAGCAATCTCCTGTGTCCTCATCTGCGTATCAGCTAACCCCAAGAGGGGATCGAACCCACGGCTGGGGAACACTGGGACCAGAGGCAGGGTTAAATCTAGGGGTGGTGGTGGAGGTTATTGTCATGTGGTGTTAAGGGGGGGTGGGCTGTGTCATGGTTTCTTGGTCCAGGGCGCCCGCAAGGACCATACGAGGCGCCCACAGGCCTGTTCTAAAAACAGCACTACTCATTCTTGAACAACTCTTTCCCACCTTTTTTAAGTCATTGTTGACAATATTGTGAGAAATCATTAAAATGACTTAATTCATTTACATGTCTTCACATAGATGAGTATCATTAATCCTTAATAATAATTTATAACTAAAGGCAAACTGAGTAAATTTGTTATCTCAGAAGAGTGTATCAAACTGGTTGCCCCTCGTATGACTCAGTATCAATGAAGTAGCTCTCAGGTTCCAAAAGGTTGCTGACCCCTGATGTAGAGAGAAGAAAGGGTCCGGACCAGTGTTGGACATTCAGTACAAACCTACACTCTCTCGCTCTCAATGACAAACTTCTACCTGTGTAATGGTGTTTGGTACGGTGTCTGTGTTGACCCCTCCTCTCTGTACACCCGTAACATGGAGCTCCTCTACAAACAGCCACCACACAACAACATCCCCAGCAGGAAGCTGGGGTTAACGATAGGCCCTTGAAGACACATGACCTCCACAAGAAGTCGCTACTCCCCCTCCCCCTGAAAACCTGGGGAAACCAAAAACAGCCCAACTCACACTCCCACCTCCCACCTCCCACCTCCCACCCCTTATGGTTCTCATCACGGGGCTTAAGGTCAGACTGGCAGCCGACAACCGCTGCTCTCGATCGTGACGCAAATGGTGGATACAGCGAGAGATCGACCGAATAAGAAAAACACCTAGGCCAGCCATCGAGCGGTACTGCACATTTTCTTTAAAGCCTCAGCGGCTTTTGAGTGTGGTGCGAGCGTCAACAGACGGCCTCGCGTCTCCACCGCCGCCGTCGCCGCCGTCGCCACCCCTAACACCGCGGGGGAGACAGACAGACGGGCTCGGCGTTGACTCAGCCAGCGGGCTGGGAACAAAGGAGCCTATAGAAGCACCTGGGCTGCCAGCCTCTGCTTAAGATCTGTTCCCTTTGCCTCGTTTTCTCCCCCCCTATATATGAGTGGCGAGAGAAGCAAAAAAACCACACACTAACACACAAGCCACGCAATTACTCCTGAGCGGGGCAGAACAGAGACGCTTGTCTTGAACGGGCTACAAACAGTGGTAGATTGTAAAGCCGGGGTAATATTGACAGAATCCATCTGCACAATATTTGCATTATCCGATACCTTGACATTAATGATGTGGCAATATTGTAGGGTTTTGGTTTTTACCACCAGCTAACTGTAACTTATGTAAGCAGGATTAAGTATCGAGAGGTAGAAGTCTACTGCGCAGGACTGTTACCACGGAAACCAGCAGGATGGATTGAACTCCGGGGTTGGGTTCATGACGAACCCTGGAGAATGAGGAGGTCTGAACATTTGACCACCCGAACAACAAGCCAAGAGGAACCAAGAGGGAATGGAACCCAGACCGTGTTCATGCCATGCTTTAGTTGAGCGGACAGGACTTTCATGAAGCCAGATGATCAATAATACTCAAAATAATATACAAAGGATTCATGTGACCCAAAGAGACCATTTTGTCTCCTTTTCTCACGGGTAAAACAGTGGACAGGTCAAAACTTATACAAAATGCAGATATACAGGTAAGCAGATTTAAATGAGTCGTCATTGGCACATATGTTAGGCCCATCCCGCAAAACCGTGCTCTTCCCTGTTCCTATGAGGATTAATCTTACCTAAGCTCTAGCCCCCAACTGTCTGTGCGTTGCTTAATTGCAGCGATTAAGAGTTATTGACCCAGAGATTATCTCAGTGTTTTTCTCATGCGTTTAGTTGACGTGCTGCTGCTGCTGTTGCTAGGGGCACCAGGGGAATCGCGGCCCCCGGAGAATATAAATCCCCCTCGGAAAATTGAGAGCAGCTTTCAAAGACACTGATCTGGTAGCAATTATCTTGCCCACGACGCAAATGCAAAAGTAAGACTTCACGTTTCACGGTGGCCGCACACGCTCTGACATATTCCTTAATGTTTTAAATATCATTCATCACGCATTGCTTGGGCTCACCTAAGCCAGCGCTCCTTGGCACGCTCGCGCAGGTCGACATTGGACCATTCCGTTAACGCATAGCGCCTCCAAATTTGGATTTGAATCTGAGAATTAATCTGTTTTTACTCCTATTAGACCAGACAGGGCGGGGGGGGGGGGGGGGGGGAGGAGACGGGGAGAGGAAGCACAGGAGTCTCCAGGATTGCACATTTTTTTGGCCGTCTCCTGCCGTGACAAGGAAAAACAAACCGAAATGGCTAACCACAGCGGGGTTTAGCTGCACTTCATAAATACACTGGGAGATGTTCTCCTATCCTCTTGATGGATGGACGCTGATAATGAGGGAGGACTGCAACGAAACATCTCTCCAAACACCAATTGAGAAATGTTTTTTTTGCTCCATAGGGGGAAGGTAACAACTTTAAAATTGTTTCTTAATCCTTTTTGCTCGTGTAAAACTGCTATTCGAGACGAGTTAGTCTCGCTGGTCCATTCACCATTCTGCCAAATGCTGACTCACCAAACACGCTGGCTCCATGATTATCAACAGATGAGTCTTCAGACCAGTCTGGAGCTAATGCTCGCCAAGACGTTATTGTGACACAGCGCTAGTTAATACCTCAAAAGAACGCGACGCAAAAACAGAAAAGGAGGGGATTATATTCTACAAGTGTGATTTTTTGAATTCTCCAAAGCATTGACAGGTGACAAAAATGCCGAACAAAGCCCAGGGCTGGCCCTGGAGGTGGTTAAGTTTCCATATTAGGTTAGCCAGAGAGGGGACACTTACTGTTGCTGCATGTACTGCGGTCGCACCATTTGGCTCAACCTCATCTGGGCCACGTTGCTAAGCGGCGGGGGGGCGTGGCCATAGGCTTGCGGGGACGCCTGCTGGGGTATGGGCCGCTGAGGTACCACGTTGTGTCCACCGGTGTGTCCGCCCGTGTGTCCGTTGGTATGTCCACCATTGTGTCCATTCCCAGGCAGGCCAGGGAAGGTGGAGGTGGATGGGGTCTTCTGTTCACAGGCCTTACCCTTGGAACCTGGCTTGCAGATACAAAGCTGGGGCCTCAGGCACATTCCTCCATTCTGGCACTGTGGGATGCAGTTGGCTGAGGCACAAAAGCCCATGGAGGGAGAGAGAAAGAGAGAGGGGGGAGAGAGAGAGAGAGAGAGAGAAAGAGAGAGGGGGGAGAGAGAGAGAGAGAGAGAGAGAGAGAGAGAGAGAGAGAGAGAGAGAAAGAGAGAGAGAGAGAGAGAGAGAGAGAGAGAGAGAGAGAGAGAGAGAGAGAGAGAGAGAGAGAGAGAGAGAGAGAGAGAGAGAATAGGGAAGCACAGAGAGAAGATAGAGAAGCACAGAGAAGGAGGGATCAGTGGTCCGAATTGGGCCTGATTTAATACAGGATATAGATATGGAGATAAACAGTGACAGACAGATGCATGCAGGAAGCTATGGAAACAAATGGGACATGTGTTAACAAGCTTATGAAGGCAGATGCATTGCTGCGTTATGGTGTGCACTTAGATCAAAATACCACCTTCGCCCTTCCAGTCATTAATCTAGACGGCACGTAGAGTAGGTGTGCTTGAGTTCATGAGCAATGAGTCACGAAAAAGTTTGTGGATTTAAAATGAATACCGATCCTTTAAAATGAGAACAAATGTCAGGGCTTTATTGCCCAAATTCATCACCATAACCCAATGCCACAGCAAGAATTTTACATAACCTCTGCAGAACACAAAAAACACAAGTGATCAGGATCACAGCTGAATGATAGCAAAGAAGTGACAACTGTCTCACAACATCGCATCCCTGCTGTTTTAATTCTCTTGATGTCTTTGGACCCTTTGGTGAAATTGTTTGACATTAACATTCAGCAGACTGATTATAATTATATTTGCTTCCATCTTTCTCATTTACAAATTGGCCAACGTTTGCACACACACGCACATGAACAAAGACAGACAGACAGGGGCTTATAATATAAACCAGGTGACAGGTGTATCCATTAATCATTCAAACTTTAAAGATGGCCTCTTACCAACACCATAGAAACCCCTGAGGGCGGGACGTGTTCGCGTCACTCCAAACCTGCCAGCTAAATTAGCCTCCCTTTCCCTTTCCCTTTCACATGATTAATGAACGCTAAGCTAAATGTCAACATGGGCTCCATGCCTTCCCGCCTAAGACATCGCAGGAATGCTTTCGTATGCGTAAGGGGGACCCGGCTACTTTGCAAAACAAATCAACTTAAAAAGAAATATCTTTATTGCTGGCATGAAATAGCCGCATGAACAAATGCAGTGATTGAGGGTCCCGCACCCCCACTGACAACACACACACACACACACACACACACACACACACACACACACACACACACACACACACACACACACACACCCAGCACTAGGGTGTGACGGGCGATGACCTCAGCGATGATGATACAACCCCGGCTACTTTTACCGCCACCCTCTCACCCTTTAGTTTAGCCAAAACATCATCATGCTGAAAGTTTCAGATCACCAGTGCTTTTTTTATCAGAAGCCAACAGTTTTCACCATTCAACTCGGTTCAGACGTTCTCATGAGCTCAGGCAGAGTTCATACCAGGAAAACACAACGGTTAAATTGATTGTATCACTGAGACGTTGATACCGGGAAAACACTGGAGGTCTCTTTACCATCACAATGCAACAACAACCAAAAGGTAAGACAATACTAGTCTCCTGATAGTCCCATCGTCAGGATTTAAATGGATCAACCCTATAGATGACATCATCCCAACTTATTTGTGACCTTTTCATTCCAACCCTTCATAGGCCTCCTCCAAAGTAAATCGAGCAGCGAGGATGACGGAGAAGAAAAAATGGCGATGAGAGAGTGGAGCAGAAAGGAGGTGAGAGAAAACAAATCAACCTCCAGACCCTCTGATCTAAATGGGAACGGGGCTTACGTGCAGGGGTCAGGGTGTGTTCGACTTGTGTTTATGCGTCTGCATGTTTGTGCGTATGTATGTTTGAGCGCGTGTTATGTGGTTGCGTTCATGTGGTGGTGTCGGTGGTGGTGGTGGTGGGTGTAGGTGAGAAGCAGTCTTGGTGCCACGCGGGCGTATAATGGCTCTCTTTGTGCCGCTGCAAGGCTGGAGAAGGCTGTAGAGGAGGAACCCAACTGCACCAAGGTGGATAGACCCAGCATGAAAAGCAATGAGGACATCAGAGCAGCATAGGGGATATTACATTATATTGCAGTATACCCTAACCAACACGCCAAGTAAGGCTTTGTCTCCAGGTTGCAGTTGGTATGAACAGGCCTGCTGCGCCAGAGTCTGCAGGACACTTTGATGAAGGACTAAACCCAGAGCCCTAGATTAAGTTTGGCTTTCATCTCTAGGTAAATCATTGCTCGTACAATCAGCTTAAAACACTTCTGGTATTTCCCTTTGTGAGCAGAGCTAGAATTTGAAACAAGAGGAAGCATTTTTCTAAAATATCTCTCTGAGGCAGTTTTTTCACTAGGTAAAACTCGAAAATGACGACAAGATTAATGTTCAACTCAGATTTTCCGTTTTTATTTATTTCCTCCCAAAAAATTGGACAGCAGAACATCAAGCAACAGTATGTTTCCCCTATCAAGCTGTCACCTGTCAATGCTTCGGCCGAATATAAAAATGAACACTTGCAATATGTGATCCCTTTCCATACTTTTGAGGCATTAATGAGCGCAGAGTCACCATAACTCAGTGGAGACTATTAGCCAAGTCATTTTTCCCAGTGAGATATTATATAAACACATATGTTTATATATTGTATCAACCCTTACTTTCTTGTCCAAGCACCAAACGGGTTGTGAAGATCTACTCCTCGTTATGGTAAGCTGTAACCACGCCGAACATGAACTTCTAGTTTTCCTAACACACACTCTCGCTCCCCCTCCCCTACCCTTCTCAACTCCCCGAGGCCCGCGCCCTCCTTCTGAGCACCTGGCGGACTATGGTTCTAAGGTGAACCGGGAATCATGGGAACAATTCAGGGGGCATTTAGGCTAGCCAAAGTCCATTATCTCTCAAGGGTTTGTTGTGTCTACGACATCAGTTAAGACTATGACGTCCACTTCAACCCCACTTAACGTCAGTGCAGAAACAAAAAGAAGTAAACTAAGATTTGAACGAGTTTGTCAATTTGGCAAATATCAGGTGGAACGCTAATGTTGAATTTTCCTTGCTGCATTGGATGGTATTGAATACTCTTGTGTAAGGGCTAGGGAGGGGCACACACAGACACACATGCATATACACAGAAACACACAGAAACACACACACACACACACACACACACACACACACACACACACACACACACACACACACACACACACACACACAAACACACACACACACAGTGGAGTCCATTGTTTTATATATCAGGGCATAATTCTGAACCGCCTGGTCCTAAAATGAGGTAAATCTAATCAGGCCGTGCAGAGATCACTCACCGTCTCGTTATATGGGAGAAAAACAATCCAGCATGCGGAGGAGGCAACGTGTGAACAGCCCAGTTACCCTTCAGTACACCCTTACTGCCTACGAAGTCTGTGGACCAGATGCCACCAACAGAATTACTTTTACTGCTTTTTATTATTGCTCTGATTGGTGATGCTCATTGTAAATGCCCAATCTGGGAAGGGTTATGAGGAGATTTGAGGATTATTCCTTCTGGGGCCATCTATCACTAACAGTATTCTAAGGCACTAATGTATTAAAGCATCCACCAAATGGGATGCATTGAAGAAGAACGTACTGGGTTCCGAAAGATGGAGTAATAATAAGATATAGTTAATAATTCATATTTCTGCATTCTGTTGCTGTTAGAGGTATTGAATCATCTTGCCCTTTTGTTAATTTTGATTCCATGTTTTCTATTAATTTCATCAAGTTAGAAGAACGTAACCCCTACCCTTATTCCAATAGGACAACCTGAATCCCCCCAGTACCTCCAGTCCTGAAGCCCCCTAGAGCCAGGCCAACCAACTCAACACCACTAATCTCATCTAAGATCACTTTTTAATATTCTGTGCCATCCAAAACGATTTGATTGACTGGTAATTAATAAACTACGATGACGGCCGAAAGATATGAGTGGGTTCATCCCAGGTGCAAACCTGACACTATTTTAATAACGGTCCGACATTTGATTTCATTTTCAGTCTGGAAGAGGCCGATTAGCCGCCTGGAATGTGTCCTCATCATTGTGATTGGATCCTCTTTCATAACGGACGGACCAAGGAGCCCGGAAACACACGCACCTAGCGAGGGGGGCCAAGACAGAGACACACAGCCAGACCTCTGCCGAGCTGAGGTTCAGAGGAGGTCTCTGCTTCTGCCTTCACACTATCAGAGCTGCCCTCCAAACCTCCAGCGTAACAAGACTGTTGCTCAAAACCGCGTTACCCAGAAACACGATAGACTATATCAAAAAGTTACATTCCTGAAATCTACCAAAACAACAATACCCAAATCCACGTGAGTTTCATCTTTGTTTTACGCCATTGTGCTGCGATGCAGTTTGTGACGTAGAGGACAGGGGCGCCAGTATTCTGTGGTTTTCTGTCATTGTTCAACATCACCACTAAAAACAATGGAAAAACTTGATTTCATTCATCAATTGTTAGAAACTCACAATCGACAATTAACTCTTGCGTCAACAAAACCAGCTTTTGCATCACGCTTAAACTGTAAAAGGAACTAAAGGTGGAGTAGGGCAAGGAAAATCACAACCCGATGACCACATCTCATTAACGACAATGAGTGAGAGTTAAAGCGTTTTTACAAAATTCACCACATATGGCCAGCAACAACTTGTTCAATGTTTCCACAAGAAAAATGTTAGCATTTTTTTCACCCTACTGATTCATCGGCTGCAGCTGGCTAATAAATAAAATACATATTTCATCCGTCTCTGCTAAAGCTCCGTGTCAGGAGATGAACAGACTCAGGCTCGCTATAAGCCCCCGGCTGCTCCGGGAAGGTAAATATTCTGATATAGCGACGTGGAAATACAGTAGGAGTCAGCTGACCCAAAGACGCACTGTACAGGACTGGAAGACACTTCTCTAACGCTTTCTTTATCCTAGATGGGACATTTGGAAATAGCAAGTACAGGACAGTCGTAAAATTACAAAAGAGATATTTTTTAAGAAAACAATACATTTATTAGAAAACTAACCTATATGAGTGGTAGTTAATAATAATGCTCTGGTTGTTCAGAACGTAATAAAGTGATATCTATCCAGTGACAACGTGAAGTACATCTCGCCACGTATAGCACTCTCTGTGTTGTTGCCTAGCTCTGAATGCTACAGTGCTACCTCCCACCTCTCTCTCTAGGAGTGGGGGACAAGAGGAGGACTCTGTCCGCCGGCGGTCCTGTGATCCAGACTTCTAACATGAGCCATCAAGGACAACCTCTAAAGCAGTAGGGGAGAAGGAGGAGATGGAGGAGGGAAGGAGGTGAGGGAAGGTGAAGTTGGGGGGGGAGCGGGGAGAGGGGAGGAGGTCAAGAGAGGGAAGGAGGAGAGGAAAGAGGTTGGAAGAAAAAGGAGGTGGGGTACTTTGTTGGCACGCAGCAAGGAGCCTTGTGCAGCATTTCCTGTGATAACATAAACAAAGGAGCTGTCCCATGGTGTGTGTGGCTGCCCTGACCCATACACACCCACACACACACAAACACACTCCTTGGGCCTCTGTTCCCTACTGGCTCGGTACAGACCACACTATATCAAGCATTGGGATTACATAACAAGTAGGGACAACCAGACCATGTGACGGTACATCCATCTGTCTGATGGGCAAGAGATGGGAGAAGTCAGTCTTAGTTCCACCCTCAAACTCTGGCTTAGGCTTAGCTTGTCCATATATCTCTCTCTCTCTGAGTCTCTTTCTCTCTAAATCACTCCCCCTCTCTCGTAGTCTCTTTCTTTTAGTCTCTCGCCTTCTCCTTCTGTGATTTTAACCCTCTCACTCTCTACGTATACAGTTTATAGGGATAGATACTGACAGATGCTCAGAGACTGATGTGTATTGTGATAGGAAAACAAGTGGTTATGGAGCTTAAGCTAAAGCTAAGTTGTGTTAGTTGTTGTTGTTAAAATAACATTGTGTCACAATTAGCATTGTGGTGTTATAAGCGTATTTAGGTTATAAATAACAGTGATAAAGAACAGTGTTAAAAAAAACTGCTTTAACAAATGCTATCACATTGTGAAATAAAGTAGTTATAATAGCTGTGTTTTGCAGTTGTGTTATAAAGCTTCTAGGAATAGTTGTGTTAAAGTTGTGTGATAATTCATAGTTGTGGTACTCACGTTTGGTACATCTCTGGGAGCCCTGAGTCTTGCTCCAGCCATGACAGCACTGAGTTCCACACTGGTTCACCCTGCCATGGAGACAACGATGACCACAACAACAACAACTATACCAACAACAACAACAACAACAACCAACATCCGGGTAAACAAAAAGGGGACCTCAACCTATTCTATGAGTAGTGGGTATTGACCTGTGTTCTACCGGTTCTACGGACCAGACTGACAGACGGCTGTTAAGAGTAGTTTTCTGAGGCGCGTAGGGGTCTGTGGGTGAACTACTGTTGTACATTCTTTACTTAAAACTTGTATTACTATGCTATTCCCTTGCTGGGTCTTCATACTAACCTTGTATGTCTGCTTCCTAGGGCTGCTCTGTACTCTAGTTGTTGTTTTGAAACTAGGATGTGCAGCACTATCATTGATTTTGTGGTTTTCAAATGTTTTATTTATACGCTTTGATTGTCCTCACTAAGACACTCTGGCTGAAAGCGTAGTCTATTGAATTACTCAATGCGATGTGATGTTATGTTATGCCTGGGGCTAATTTCACTTGACCTCTGCTATATCCCTCTATTTACTTCCTTCATTTATCATCCATTTGTAATTCTGATTGCAATGTCGCTGAGCCCCATACCCTTGGTACCCCTAGACGCCACAGGTTCGATTCCCCCTTCTCTCAGAGAATCTATATTCCCTACAGGAATTAGGGGCGTTCTGTCCATTGGGAGACTATAACCGGGAGCATGGGGTGTGGGGTAAGCCAGGGATAGACCCCTGGGACTGTATTTGTGATAAAAAAAAGGGTTAGACATAACTTGTTAGACATTTACAAGCTGACTAACCACAGGGACAAGGGTCTCTGCATGTAGCTACACTTCCCTCTCACACGCTATTCCTATCCAACACTTCATACGCTGGTTTAGCCTGGCCTGACCTGAAATGGGCCCTAAGAGTGTTTTTACACACTGGTAGGCTTTTAATGGAGGGGAAGGTCACACTACATGTGCTTAGATTCTTGATATGAAGGGCTCAATTTGCCAACCCTAAAAGGAACAGACCATGTATTGAGATTCTTAAATGCCTAATGTTTTATTGTACTAGTAGGCTACTAGACTACTTTATTAACAAAACATGTACAAATCAATCCTTTAGTGTTTATGTAGAGAGGAATCATTTATGTAGCTCCTTTACATTTATTGTTATTTGTTCTCTTTTGAGGAGAGCATAGATTGTGCACAATGGCTGAGAGTAAACTTTACTTTTCCTGGTCACTTTTTAATAGATTGTACGAAACTGAAATAGGCTTTGACACTCTTCTGCTTATTCTATGCTTTATTCAGATAAGGCCAAATGAGAAATTGTAGACTATAATCTTACCACATTAAACATTTTGGGGAGCCTCCATAACTTTTAGAAAGTGTGGTCCAACATAAGGTGTGTGGGTCGTCTTACCCGGACATCTTCATGTGGCGGTTCTGTTGAACGCTGCTGTGTGAGCTGCTGCTGCTGCTGCTGCTGCTGTGCCGGATGACCTGTTGATGCTGCGTGTACCGGGCGTCCTGCTGCTGCTGCTGGATCGGTATCGGGACTGGGTGGTTCTGGTTCCCCATCCTGCGGGTCCGGACTTGCCCGCCGTAGCTGGCGGAGAGCTCCACGTTAAAGGGCCGATGGGGGACCGGCTGCGCGTGCCCCTGTCCCGCAGCCCCGGAGCGCAGATGAACGGCGTCCCCAGCACCAGTACCGCCCGGTACCACGTAAAGTTTCCTGAAGCCGTTGCGAGGCTGGTCCATAGACACACATGCCGGGGAAATGAATAAACCTATAGAAAACACAAGGTCCCAGCGGATCCAAGCCATATCCACACTTTATAGACGCAATAAAAAGAAAAACGGAAACAAGCTAGCGCAGCGACTTAAGGTTATTTGTTAATTTGTTTCAAAGCGCGCGTTTGAGCGGAACTACACCGTGTCTCCAGAACTCGTCCCGGAGACACTTATCGCGAGTGAAAAAGTTTGGTTCCCCTGAGCGTGTTCATTAGCCTCGCATCGACCTCCAGTGCCGCTGTCGAGATTAAAGTGAAAGAAACTCCTACTCCTTCTCCTAACCGATATATGCTCTAGTATCACAAGTCAAAAAATAAAAAGGGAGCAGAGGCAAAAAAAAACAAGCAAGAGCCATGTAGGTCCGGACGGCAGAGTATCCCAGAGTAGGCTGTCCCGGCGCCGGAGGGGAGCAAGAGGGTAGATGTCCCGGCTGCTACTGGGTACTTGTGGTGTGTGAGAGAGATACTTTTGCGCCGTAAATGAGATTGAAAACTCTTTAAAAAAAAAGTTTCCCGAAGTGTGAGAGAAGGGGTTAGTGTCAGGGGCTGCGCAGCCAATCTCTGGTAGACCTGACGTCACAAGTGGGAGGCTTATTTCAGAGAGAGAGAGAGAGAGAGAGAGAGAGAGAGAGAGAGAGAGAGAGAGAGAGAGAGAGAGAGAGAGAGAGAGAGAGAGAGAGAGAGAGAGAGAGAGAGAGAGAGAGAGAGAGAGAGAGAGAGAGAGAGAGAGAGAGAGAGAGAGAGAGAGAGAGAGAGAGAGAGAGAGAGAGAGAGAGAGAGAGAGAGAGAGAGAGAGAGAGAGAGAGAGAGAGAGAGAGAGAGAGAGAGAGAGAGAGAGAGAGAGAGAGAGAGAGAGAGAGAGAGAGAGAGAGAGAGAGAGAGAGAGAGAGAGAGAGAGAGAGAGAGAGAGAGAGAGACTGGACCCTTAATAAAAAAAATAGTAAAACGTTTTGTAAGCTTTTTAGGGCCCGCGTGTGTTGAGAGGTCAATAGCCAACCACATCCCCTCCACACTCACCCACGCAGACGTGCCTGAAGAGTCTGCATGCAACAACACACAAGCTCATACACACACAGAAACACACATACACTCTCACACACTCAAACACACACACACACACACACACACACACACACACACACACACACACACACACACACACACACACACACACACACACACACACACACACACACACACACACACACACACACACACACACACACTTCTCAAATGTATGGACAATAATGGAACATCGTAATAGTAACCAATACTTGAGTTATGATTCATATTGGATAATAAACAAATAAGGCAATTTTTTGCCAATATATATATGACCTATATATTGGTTGTCAGCTCACGCATCAATCAATGCAACCAGGGATCTGGGCTATACCTCTTTGTCCGAGTCACTTGAATAAAAAAGTCAAATAATTTTTTCAATGTATTTGAAAGCGTCCTTCTCAAACTTTCTGAGATTCTCTATGTGGGGACATCAGACGCAATGTAGTTCCTGAATAGTTTGAGGATGAAGTCACATTATGACTGCGTTTACTAGGCTACGTTTTGTATTGTTCATAAAGACCTCCACAGATGAAAGCCTTGTCTCGGAGGCCTACAGGCTAACGGTTTGAAAGAGATGATGAAAGATGATGCAAGGAGTGCCCCCCCTCCCCCCCCCCCCCCCCCCCCCCCCCCCTTTCATATTTCCCTCCTGGGGGGCCTTGTGTTATACTGGACACACATACTGTCTGGGTGGGGAGGAATGTAGCGGCCCACCCAACATGGACAACCCCCCCTCACCCTGCTGAATTTATGTGCACATTTACACACACACACACACACACACACACACACACACACACACACACACACACACACACACACACACACACACACACACACACACACACGCACACGCAAACAAACATTGAGGATAATCAATCACATCTTTATCGAGGGGATTACCGAAAACCATTTAAAGGACACTGAGTCGAGTGTGTGAGTTTAGTGGGACGTAGGACAAAGAGTGTGAATATATATTGGTGAGTGGGAATGTTACGAAAACACTGAGATTTCCCTGAAATCCGCCAAACATTTGTAAACAATAAAGTTTGTCCAACGGTAAGATGGCCTCCGGGATGCCACCATCTCTGCCACTACTGGCTCTGCGTCACCAATACACCAGATCATTGGAATCCATTCCTCGATATCTGCTTGACAATCGACCACCACCATGCAGAAAGAGTTCCCTGGAAGGACAAGGTCAGACCACCTGCTAGATTTCTACGGGGGGGAGGGGGGGGGGTTGAAGTTGTGCTAGACATGGCAATGCTGTGTGTAATAACCCTGCCGATGATGCAATCCTCAAGACGATGAGTCAGCCGGCATTTGAGCTTCAAGAACACGAACACAGAGAGGTAGGAGGAAACACGCTGCGGAGTCTGTTTCACCAGGAAAATAAAAGCCCACCCAAAAGGTCAGGAAAGAAAGTAAGAACAGTGAATCATCACATCCCCCGGGGAATGTCTCGGGTTTCTATTATGATGTCTACCGCTCAGTTCCTTGTAACTAATAGACAACTCTGTTATGACATCACCGGTCCCCATCTACCTATGCAGGCCCCCAGTTATCTGGCTGCCGCCCGCTTCATACATATCACCCCCGCTCCGTGTTAACACACTCAGTCATGGCCGTTATTTATATCCCACTCAATGCCCGGCACCAATGCAGTGTCACAGCGACCAGCGTGTCAGCCCCTTTGTAAGGAAGGTCGACACCAAGACAGACCAGTAGACACATCCTGGAGAATGGAGGAGGGCGAATCTTCTTCTGAGCTCATAGTGGTGTAAAATTAGCCCGGGAATGCCGTGACAGAAACTATTTAAAATACAATTACCAAATATATGCAGAATGGTCATTGTGGAGGGTGTCTGGGTGAAGGCTAGGTTGAGCAGCCTCACCTTAATGCTGGGGGTATGTGGAGTATGTGGTTGATGGCTGGTTAAAGCAGTCACAGCTTGCCCTAGTCAGACTGATAAGACTCTGGGGAAGGGTGAGGGTGCACACCGCTGGTGTATTCAGGGACCAAGGCACACAGGATGAACCACCTATCACCACACACACACACACACACACAGGTATTAAAACCTCTGCATGTGACAAACTTTCCAACTCTACAATCAAATGTTTTTCTTTCTACATCCCTCTGTCGTGGTGGTGTCGGAGGAGCCCAGTAAAGCCACCTGGGTGTCATTTGTCAGGGTCGCCCGCTACAGTAATATGCAACACACATTTTGTTATTTGTTGAGAGATATGTCGTTTTAACTGCTAAAAAAACTAGCCAAAGCGTCTGAGTCGTTGAAAGTTAGGTTGAGGCGTTTGCATGGTGTCTGGCCAGAGCATTACATTAACACCTGAACACGTGTTTGACACACACTCTTATGATCCACTCTATTATAATTAATCTGTGTTATCAAGGAAATTAATTTCAGTTATTCACGCTGGTCGACTTAAGAGACATCCTCGAACAATCATAAGGCTGTAAAAGCATTTTACCTTACCCAACATTAATGAGTATAAGGGTGTTTTTAATAAGCAACCAAGGGGAAGCATTTGCTATGACATAGAAAAACATAAATAACAGTTACCGTTCCGGTTAAAACGAAGAGCAATGTGAAAATAAATCAAGAGAGACATAAGGCCATAAACTACTTCAAGGTCATAATCGCCTAGACACAGGGCCGGTGGTGTGTGTGTGTGTGTGTGTGTTTAAGCCATCATGGGAGTGTTTCGGACCAGGTCTGGTAGTTGGATTATAGCCTACGGTCGGAAGCGCCTCAAGTCCTTCCTTCTCCACAACCCACTCATCTGTCCATAAAGGGCACAATGCCCATAAGAATGTATATTTAAAGGGCATTAAGAAGTTATTTATTATATAAATGCCACTTGTATATAAAAATACCGTTACAAAGAAGATATTAGTATAGCTGCCTGTAGGCTATACATATTTAGAATGTATACAATGATTTCCAGCTGGTTTAGCGTGGATTTCCAGACGGCTGATTTGCTTACTTCACACATGTTAAATTCCCAAACACTTTAATATTCATTGATGATGGAGAGAGAGCATTGATCGGCAGGCTAGTGTATTGTTTAGGGTTTTTCTGCTTTCCAATTACAGAAGCAGCATTTTAAATGATTTATGTGGCCATATGTCATGATTGAATCATGTACCGTGTCCGTCATTTCTCTTGTTGGTTTTGTCCTTGGTGGAGATAAAGGACTAAGTAAATAAACGCAACTTGATACCGTCAATAGTGTTACGATTTTGAGTAAAAGAGTCAGTCCAGAAATGTTTTCTCATTAAACATGAAAGACACAAATAAGACAAAAGTTTTTTTTTGTTGTATTTATAGGTAAGACATTGTGACAGTGTTGTAAGGCTTTATGAATCTTACACACAATATAAAAAAATACTAATTTCAATGAATAATTACAGATTCATAATTCTGACCACCACAATTATGTAGTTTGCCGCCGCCATCCAGGGATCATTCTGATTGGCCGCGCAGCGTGGCACTAATATCCTGCAGCTCTGTGATTACCCGCTCCAACTCTCCAACGCTATCAGTCAAGTCACTGTGGATGTCGCCCGTAGCAACGTCAGTGTGCATTTGCTACAATGGGGAAAAAAATGACAATTTCAACATATTATATTTCCCCTTGATACATGACTCTGTATGGTTAGCATAGCATAGAATGTTGTTAGCATTATGTCGACAGCGGTGTGTTAGCATGGTGTTTGCATTATGATAGCAAGGTGCTAGCATTTTGTTAGCAGGCAGTTATCAGGGTGTTAGCATGGCTCTAGCTTGATTTTATCAGGATGCTAGCATCCTGGCAATGGCCTGATTCTAGCATGAGCTTAGCATGATACTAGCATGACATTAGCAGGGTGATAACATTGCTTTGGCAGGGCGAGTGCATTGCATTATCAGGCTGTAAGCATGGTGGTAGCAGGGTGTCAGCATGGTGGAGGCAGGACCGTTAACGTACCTTGGCTTTGGTGGCCAGGCTCTTCAGACTGAGACGCGCAGAGGACAACATTTGGAGTGATTCCTGGGGATTGGTCTTCTTCTGGCTGCAGCTGAGGGTGACTGAGAGATGGATGAGAGGGAGAGAGAGAGAGAGAGGGATAGATGTGGCAAGAGACAGAGATCAAGGCGGAGGGAGAGAGTGTGATAGGGAGAGAGACACAGAGAGAGAGGAATTAAGAAAAAGAGAGGCCGAGAATTGGAAGAGAAAGAGAGGGAGATGGGTATTATGAATTGAGGAGTTGAATAGATAAAGAGATGCATGATTCAATATTCTTCTTCAGGAAATAAGTAGCAAGACAGAGACCTCAACAGGGTCTCTTTAATCACTTGGATCACTGTGGTCCCAGGCAGAAAAACATTTACATTTCATATTCCCTTGACCTTGAGTTATCCATTAGAGAGGAAACCATTAAGGCTTAACCCTAACCCTTTTATTGGGAGTTGATTTATAGTAATGTATGTTAACACATTCACTTTAAATATAAAAATAAACATTGTTTGTTCCCTTGAAGGTATGAATGTACTTTTTATCAGACCAGATACCTCATTTGTTGCCTTGTTATTTGTATATGTTGCATTCTGTGCATGCTTGTGTGCGTGCAGTGCTGCATTCATTTGCGTGTGTATTGTGTGGGTTTTATTATGTGCATCATTTGCATAAAAATGGTAAACAGATTTCTATCAACATAACCACATTTTTCAATACTTGAATTCCATCATAGTAAAATACATGGCTTCCATAGGTAAAAAAGTTTAATCTTCCAGTGGGGAGCGAGAATAGAAAAAGAGCTGGCATGACTGAACACGTACACGCACACGCACACACACACACACACACACACACACACACACACACTGCATCTGAGCTCCATTGGTATTCCTGTGCTAACCTGGGGTGATCCCGGGCTCATGTCCTAATGTTTAATTCAGCACTCTGTTCAGGTATAAAAAAAATAAAAAAGATGACTCCTGGTGATTAACAACTCTTCTGGGAGCCCGCCTCCCCCAGCCTGGGTAGATCGGGGCTGAGGGCGTTGGAACAACATGCTTGTTTGTCCTCTGTTCCCCTGTTAGTTTGCAAGCCATCCATCCAACACACAGTTCCTATAAGCAAGACTTATGGGGACCGCAACCACACACACAGGCTTGATAAGCAAGCAGAAGCCAATGTCTGAGGTCTCTGCGCTCACAGGCATGGTAAGCCAATGAATGGGGACTGCTCTGACACAGGATAAGCATACCTATTGGGACTACTATCACACACAGGCTTGCTAAGCAGGCTTATGAGAACTTCAATCATACACAGGCTTGACAAGCAAACATTTGGGGAAAGCTTTTACTAACAGGCTGTTATAGGCGGGCTTACAGGGACTGGTTCTCAGAGAAAGGAGCAGCTTCATGTCTCTTCTGACATCACAAGTGGGCGTGCACACATAGATGTATGACGGATAGATGAGCAACGTTTGCTACAGTCCACTGGGTAGGCTGGTAGACTGATCTATCCAGCACACATCTAGATAGACACACCCAGTTGTGATGTCAGAAGAGGCCGATTTTCAAAAGGGCTCGTAACAGCTAATCACACCCACACCTGGTGGCATAATATGTCACCTTTAAGCCTGACATTAGGCCTTATTTAGCAGCGCACAATGGACAAGACTTCTTGAAGGACACAAGCCCAGCCCCATTACCTGTGGCGTTATCGTTATTATAAGAGGAGGATTTGGTGAGTTAGATTAATGCCATAAAATTGTGTTATGTGTTAAGGAGATGGGCCAACATAGCAGTACGACTTGGACAAAATACAGGCTCTTTACCATAAGTGGAGTACATTTCCAGATCTTGTTCATTGAAAATACCTCTGGCTTAGATTCAGTTCAGAAGTTATAATTAAGTGCAATAAACTAAACCAAATAGCTTATTTTTTGAAAATAGAGCCAAAATACAGAGGATGTTCAGATCTTTTCAGGTTTTTCAGTGGTTCTTCACATTCTTCCATTGAAAAGCAATCATGAAAATTGGTCGTATTTCCAAAATGCGGTCTGAGAAGCCGGTTGTGAATGATTTTCAGAAATAGAGAAAATAGAGAAGTGGAAGGAAGCAGCTACCGTATAAAGGATCCTTCGTTAACAGTATTTATGAGCTGCTGGATGAACAGCCTGCTCCAAATGAAGCCTATCTAGCATTATTTGGAATAAACGCCAAGCTATTAATATGGGTGATTTAAAACCTGGATAATTGATGTGTTTTCACACAGTACAGCCACATTAAAAATACCCAGGGAAATTGGATTTTGCATGCCCTGGCTTTCGATATGTTATTGCATAATACATTATATACAGCTTACTTTGGCAGAAATATCAGGCAATTGGCAATAATGTTAATTTAAACCTGAAAATAACAAATGTTGGCCCACTTCATTACTGTCATAGCATTCACTTCGCACTTTCTAATTTCACAGGTCCAGCATATCAGCAGAATAAAAAAAGAAAAAAAATAGTATAAACCCTGTTTATATAACTATTTCGGATGTTTTGGACAACCTCAGGTGGGAAATGGGTCTGGTTGTATAGATTCATCCACACACGGTAAGTAGATTGAGCACGGTTGAGCATATCAAGTAATTCAAACAACTGGAGGCACCCTTACTTATTTGAATGGAAATCCTATTGGATTTGTCACACTGGTTCTTGCTTTTAACTGTTGAACTAACTTCGATTTAATTTAAATGCGACTTGTTATTCCATGCGACAATATGGTACTTCTGCAGGATAAGATGGTTGTGCATGTGTGTTGGTGTGTGAATGTAGGGGTGTGTTGGCGTGTGTGCGTGGTTGCAATTACCATTGCCTACGTCTACAGCTCTGGTAATTGCCTCCTTAAAGGAGCCGGTCTCCTTCTCCCATCCGCTATTCTGCATCTGACAGTGATGTGCCTTCACCAGGAACCGAAGAGCCTGCAACACACACACACACACACACACGCAAACATCATTTTTGGTCAGTATTGGCAAAAATAGCTTGGGTCAGTGGTTTTGAACAAAAGTTAGGCCCAGTGTTTCATGTAGGGTGACATGGCAAAAATATATCTTGATTTATTTTCAGGCAGGGTCACGATTCATTTTTACAATATAAACAAACTTATTTCCTTATTGAAACAAAATTTGGCCTTAGATATAAGTGATTGGCAGGCGAGATGGATTCACCATCACAAAGGAAATTATCAAAAGGCCAATAACTGTTTATTACTTCACAATGTTCAATTACTCCCCGTATGATTTATTAGGCAGCGTTGATTCATCCAACCAATTCATTATCCATTTTACATACGCAAATATATGCTGATGAAGTTTGACCACGTAGAACCATTTCATCCATAATTAACAAAGCTACGGACACAACAAACATACAAATCAAGCTAAAGTAGCGAATGATTACCGCGCCGCTAAGGCCCTGCTAGCGACCGGCGTGCTCTCATTAGCGCGAGCAGCAAATGACTACGGGTGCCCAGTGGAGACGAATGGCCGCGGCGGCTAGGGGTCACGGAGGTGGCTCTCCCCGGCCCCGAGGCCATCACTAAAGGGCCCTTAAATCAACAGGACGGGGCTTATGGCATTTAGAAGCAGCGGACCATCCATCAGAGCAGCGGCCCGCGAGATGCCGACACCCCATTAACGTGATGCCGAGTTGTGGCCAACATTTATAAGGTTTTAATGAACCCCGAAATAGCTTTTTAACATGTTCAAGGCCTGTTGTAGGAATCGCCTCATTTGTGGACATGAGATCCGTCATCTCCAGTGTGTGGAGGTGATGATGCCGGACATGGCACGGAGGAACATTTCTATGGGTGGAGGACATAAGGGGTGAACGATTTGGGGAAATAATGTAATTGCGATTATTACGACCAATGAATGATGAATTGATGCATGAATTGATATTATAACATCTTTATTTAACTATTGAAATGTAAAAGAAAAATATATTATTGAATCTTAAAAAAAAGATTGCAGCCTTTGCGATTTGCTAATCGTGTTCCATTATATCAAGTTGTCTGTTTTAATTTGATTAATCATTAGCCCCTAGAGGACACTTAAGAACTCTGTTATTGTATCTTATTGATGATAATTATCTAAGGGGAAAATATAAATAATTCTAAAATATGAAACTGTTCTAAAATAATTATTTGTATGACAAAAAGAAGAGCAGGATTTAAACACAGACCTTCTCGTTGTCCTCCTGGTTGGTGCTCTGCCCATTACCGTAGAGCAAGGCATACTGGCGCCAGAGCTCGCCGTCTGAGCTGTGGCGGGCGGTGACCCGGCCCAGGAGCTCCTGCAGCTTGGAGCGCAGCTTCCCCGCCTTCTGGTCCTGGTTGTCGGGAAGATCCTCCACCACGGCGCGCACCAGGATCTGCAGGATCTACAGGACCGACGGGATAACCTTTTTAATTCTTTAGATTCCGGCAACACCCTTGTTATATCCCATCTTGGATTACTAAAGTACATTTAATATTGAAGACAGCGAAAGCCCTTTAAAAACGAAACAAAACACTGAAATTGTTAAATATTTATTCTATATCTGTAGCCCATCTATCGTGATGAAAGTAAATACAGTATGACAATATTGCATTAGATAACAACAAAATATATTGCATCAGATAAGACCTGCTTCTTCCTATTGCATGTTCTAATAAGACTTTAACACGGTGTGCGATCAAAAACTAGGTTTGTGGAAGAGACAGCAGGAGAAGAGCTACTGAAACACTGATCGGCGTGGAGAAGGTCATGGTACCACCAAGCAGCGTTGGTCCAGCTAATAATCCCGTTCACTACTGGAAGTGGCCGCTATGGCTGAGGAACATGGCAACTCATTTTCTCGGCTCAGTCGTCGCTGGCAACGGAAAAGCGATCCTGGCAGTGCACAGGCAGTGGGCCCTAATGGACGATGGGTAATTAAAACGGCGCCCATGGGCCTGAACAACGACAACACTTCCCTCCCACCTTCTCGTTTGCACATCCACGCATCAGATGCACACTCGTAGAAATCGTAGAGGCAAGTTTTAATACAAAAACAATTATTCTGGGTACAAAAAGGCAAAGAGAACACAGTCAATTATTCATCATGCACACCCATGTGTCCACACACACACACACACCCACACACACGCACACACACACACATCCAACCACACACACACAACTCTCTCTCAAATAAACAGCCCTGGGCTGGAAGGCTTTAATAAGCAGTTCATCAACATGACTTTATTTATCCACACACACACACACACACACACACACACACACACACACACACACACACACTCACACTCCAAATGAACTGCAGTGACAATAAAACGAGTCTGCCTCCGAGTGAGGCGCTTAAGGAGACGCCTGTCAAGAAGCCCCAGTGATCCAAGCTCATCACAGCGTCACTAGCTGGTCCTG
Source organism: Gadus morhua (assembly GCF_902167405.1). NCBI lineage: Eukaryota > Metazoa > Chordata > Actinopteri > Gadiformes > Gadidae > Gadus > Gadus morhua. The sequence goes on along the minus strand of NC_044062.1, from coordinate 14,960,218 downwards.
GAGGAACCGGCTGACCTTACCACTGAAGGAACTTAATAGAGGTATATGTAGACTCACTCTCACACGCACAGCTTCTCTCACACACATCTCTTGTACGCTTCACACACACTCCCTCAGTCGCTTTACTCACACAGAATTAAAATAATAATTCAACACGTTCGGGTTTCACAGCCCCACACCTTCATTTTTCACCTAGGATAGTCCCACACCAACACATCCGCACATATGCAGCAGGGTGACAGACAGCTATAGACAAGCTGGTTTGAGAGACGTATGGAAGATGCAGGCTTGTTAATCCAACCAAGCGACCCGCAGCGTCTTGTGTTGTAAACACACTCTCTCGTCTCTCTACGACCTTGTTCACTGCCTCAGCCTCCGCATGTAAACCACAGATGATAAAAACCAGAGGAGAGGGGCAAATGCAAATCAGACCTATTTTTAAGAGCTGTGACTGGGCGTTAATGACGGTGAGAGGGACATTTTCGCCTGACAAAAGGAGTTCCTCGTGACGGATCTGATTAAGGGTTTAAAGGAGGCGGGGCTGCCGCCAACGCCACGCGCCACAGCCAATCAGAAACCAGCTTGGGATCATCTGCAAAAAATAGAGTGGCGAACGGCGCGCGCATGGATGTGCCCTTTTGTGCATAATGTGTGCACATGTACCGACACCGACCTCTTCTGTCTCACATGTGTGTATCAGTGTGTGTGTGTGTGTGTGCGTGTGCATGTGTGTGTGTTTGCGAGTTGCGTGCCAATGCCTCTGAATGTCTCTGTGCATGCCTGTGTGTTGGCAGATCCCAGACACTAATCAGACCTATAAGCTGGGTAGAGAACACAACAATATGTTCTCCGCAGCCTTGGGCCGTGGATCAGAGCGGAGGGGGGGACCGCTGGCCTCCCGGTCCACAGACACGCGGCCAAACCTAGGAGGCCTGGCCCGGGCGAGGTGTTTAGACAAAGCGCACCAACGTGCCTAACCCTGATTATTCAGAAGAGGGGGGAGGACCTTCAGTGTGCGTACCTCTTTAGCCCCTGCAAGGCTGAGCTGCAGCCAGTCGACCGCGAGCGTACAGTACGCACTGTAAGGACACGGTAAAGACACTGAATACACAGGTTTATGGTTTATTATTGCAGTATTTTGAGGGGTGTAATTGAAGCACTCGTTCAAACACTCCTTCAGAAAGCCCTTAAGACTTCTTAAGTGCGACAAAGTTGTCGCGTGTGTGTGAAAGCGTGCGCGTGTCTGAGAGGTTCAAAGAGATCGAGTATCAGGGGTCAGAAATCTGTGTGCGTGGGGCTGTGATGTGGAGGGCTCCGTTCGGGCAAGACGACGGCGATAGGTCTATTTAAAATATGAATTGCTTGTTTTTCCACACACCGGCAGTTATTACAGTGAAAGAACCTTCTCTCTCCCTCTCGGGTTATTCCTTTTTTCTGAATCTTTCTAATTTCCTTCTTTGAATGCGTTGGCGGACTTGCAATTAGTCTCTCTTGATTCATCAAGAGATTTTATCGCCAGGATTTCTTAAGGCTTTTAAGAGACACACCCACACAATGAACAAGATTAATAAGCAATATGGGGATTCAAAAGCAGTATTTCATCACAGGTTATTGCCATAGATGGCTTTGCATGAGATTGTTCGAGGAAGCTCCACTTTAAGGAGCTCAAGGGAATTTGAGCATGGAACCTATTTTGTTTTGTAGTATTTTTGGATGTCACCATCCTCAGGTAACGTGACTGCTCTCTGATTGGCTGAATCTAGAGGCAGGTGAAGCGTGCTACAGGTAAGCTAATCAAAAAAATGTAACAGCTGCAATAAACAAGTGTTGGCCTTTTACTCTTTAATAAAATAAGTGGTTTTGGTTGGTGTTGGGAGCAATTGGGGCCTTCTGATCCTGATGTATAGAAGATATCTGTCCTTGAATCACCCTGAGGCAACATCTGTACACCTCCTTCTCCTTTTCAGCCAATCAGATTCTCTGAACCACTACAGAGCAGCCAAATATTCATCGGAGGCAGCAACTTTCATACTTTTGAATGATGCAATTAAGGAGCAAGAATCCTGCAAAGGATTAATAAGCATGAGTTCTGTGTTGACCAAAGCAAGTTCACTTTGCATACCAATGGCGCACTTCAAAAGAGAAAATTTTGCTCCATTACTTCTTGACGAAACATTTGAAGCCTTTCAGTTCAAATGTTTACTCTGCTCTCTAAAACTCCATGCAATCAGTGCAAAGCACACAGTACTAAATTAATGTCTGAACGTAATGGGTCAACCAAACCTCTGAACATGTTGGCATATTGCACCAGTCGTAGGAGAGATAGGTTATTCAGCTTACATTATTCATTTGAATACTAAGTTTCTTGACATAACTAAGTGTATTACATTGTTAGGTTATGTTAAGTAATGCAATGGGTATTGTAGACGCCATCTTCACGCTCAGACAGTATTGATGTTGCTAATGTTTGCTCGGCAAACAATCATAAAATGGTATGCTTTGTGATTGCATTAAAATGTTCTATATAAATGCATTCTGTGGCTCTATGAATAGAACTGTGAAGAGAGACGGAGCAGTGCGTTGAAGGGGAGAGAGAGCGACATGTTTTACCGCAGGTGGGAATCAAAGCCTAACCATGCATGCTTTGAATCGCCTGCACCGAACCGTCCTCCGAACGCAGACTGACTGACAGCAAACAGCTTGACGGGTTGGTGGAGTGGGTGCTCACCTCCACGTCCTTGTACTTCTCCCGGAGCTCCATGAGGTGGTGGTAGGCCTTGATGGCCTCGGAGAACTCTCCCACGTCGATGCACACCGTGAGGAAGTTCTCCCAGATCTGCCAGTGCTCGTAGTTACACTTCAAAGCTTCCTGGAGCGTACGGAACGCCTGCGGCCTGAGAAAGAGAGACAGAGATAGAGACAGAGAGAGCGAGAGAGAGGTAAACAGACAGAGAAACAGTGTGAAAAAACATTCAAACAATAAATGTATGGATTGCTCTGGCAGTTATTTGCCGTTTCTGCTGCATAGTACCAGGGAGGTACCGATGCTGATTAGGTAAGAGTGTGGTTCAGATCGATCTTGAAAACCTTTCCCCCTCCTGTTATCGCTCATCCATCCATTAAATAACAAACTAAATAAAAAACTAAATCTAAAGCCTCTCTGGAGGGTTTAGAAGCCCTTCCATCCACCAGGGCTTTATTAGGAACCTCTCTGCTCTTTAATTTCAGGCCTGAAAGCACACGCCACTGATTTAAAAAGAAAGAGAGTGAGAGAGAGAGAGAGGCTTTGCATCAACAGAACAGTTGGCTTATAGACTTTAAAAGACATAGTCTCCCGGAGGGCACCAGCTTGACTTTACAGTACAGAGTTGTATTTGCTCACAGAGACTGGTAGTTACCTGAAAAGACAGAGGGAGTATACCTGAGACTTGGAAAGACGGAAAGGCTGTTCATTAAAGATCTGATACTTTGATTTGAAACGCCATATAGTCTGTTAGTCTTTTACACTTCAAAAGGTCAAATACAGCCGGTTTGCTAAATATCAGTTAGCTGACCTTTAAAAACACAAATACGATGTCTGCTGCGTACGTAGAGCAGTCAGCATACCTCACGCGGGAACATAAGATCAGAGAGGTCGGAAAAACAGAACAACGGGATTGCGGAGAACACGAACATTGCCCAACTTCTTTTTTGGCACTTCCAAGACTTTTTAATGTGACGAAATCTTGGCAGCTTACTTACGGCAATGTGAACATTGTGTGTGATTAGAGAGAAAGGCGGGGCGGGTGTGATTCATCTTGACCTGATTACCGACTCCCAGGCGCTACTTGTCTAAACTAATGGAACGTTGAGTGACCAGAATAGTATCAAACAGTTAAGTCTGCAAAGGATTTTAAGGAAAAATAAATAAATAAATACTTATTTTGAAGCATGCGGACCTGTTTAACTGTCTCAATCTGATAAACTAGATTTAAAAAACAAATGTTTAACCAACAGAGAGGGGTTCGCCAGTCCTCAGAGGCAAACAGTATTTATCACTTTGAAGAAAGAGCCCCTGCTGCATTGGGACACCGTTGGCTGGAGCTCGACGCTCAAAGACAAATAGAGAGTCCCTGCAGAACCCAAGTCCATAAAAGAGAAAATGTAGAGTCTTTGAGTGTGCAACGCATACAGATGAACACAGAATGGGTCTCTGGGAACCAGAATACACTCTACTCCTCAGACTGAGGACGGGACGGTGCACCAGGAGGCACGACGGGCATTCAACACAAGGCAGCCGTCTGGCCCCGGTTCTCCGGCAGCACGGAACGACGTGGGTCAAGCATTGCTTAAGCTGCAGAAGACGGCGGAGGTTTGAGACGGGTTAGCAGGCGGGGATTATTGTGCGAACCAGCCAGGCCATTCCAGACGGGAGGCTGGAGTCACACACCGCTCAGAAGTGTGTGTGGGGTGTCTTTGTGCGTGCGTGTGCGTGTGTGTGTGTGTGTGTGTGGACAGAAACAGAAGAGAAAGCAGACAGAGAACCTGAGATAGATACAACAGACATAAAACAGAATGGTAGAGTGAGAAATGGAAAAAACCGAGAGGTCGAGAGAATCAAGAGTGATATAGATGTATAGAAACAGAAAACAGGAGAGACGGAGTGTACGAGAGATAAGAGAAAGACGATAAATAGTGACAGAAAAACAGAAATCGAGAGCTACAATGAGAGAGAGAAACTGTGGTATATATGGAGACAGAAAACAGAATAGGAGATGGAGAGAACGAGAGCACAGAAGGAGACGGAAACGGAGTGAGAGATAAGAGAGATAGAGAGAGAGAGAGCGAGCAAGAGAGTGCAAAAGGATACAGAAAGAGATAGAGCGAGAGCAGAAGGAGAGGGAAACAGAGTAAGAATGCAAAGAGAGTATAATGCAGAGTGATTAAGTGACTGAGGGGGAGAATGAGAAAGCTACAATTGCCAAGAATGAAATGTAAATATAATCTTGGCACTTTTTTTATGTATCCATTATGCGTATCCGTATGTGGGTGTGTGTGTGTGTGCGTTTGTTTGCAAGTGCGGTTGTGCGTTTCCCACAAGCGCCAACCCCTTTCCCTGAATCAAGCAAATCAATCAGTTTTATCACCAAGACAATCAATCAATAGTAGCATCGTCATGATCATCAGGTTCAACTGTAGCTTTTGTTGTTGGATAGTTAGGAGCTAACGGCTATTAGATCACACCTAATCTCTCCTCTGCCTCTCGTTTTCCCCTCCTCCTTCTCTTCCTCATCTTTCGGAAGGCCTTCATGAAGCTAAAAACAGCAAACTGATCCACGTCTAAACTAGCTTAAAGGTGTGTGTTGGAGTGTGTGTGTGTGTGTAAGGTTGCAAACTAGGGTCTAGTCCATAGAGAGAAAAGAGAGGAGTGATCAGGTAGGAGTTTCTCACTCCAAACACGCACCAACCATTTAGATGATTGAACCACAACAGAAGCCAGACAGATAGATGGGAGGTAAATAGAACGAGATTGAGAAATTTCCCAAGACATCTATTTATTACCAGTTGGCTTCCATTTACGAATATGTATTATGGATATATATGAATGGAAAATTGTCAACTTTCAATTACATTTAGTTTTATATTCATATTATTTATATAACCATCTGTATGTACATTATTCAAATCAAATTAGCAGTCGGTTGAGTGCACAACATTATTTCAAGACAGGAAATAGTGGAGGTTGCATTAGAAGACGCAGTCAAAAGTACGTGAAAAAATAAATGTCCTGTTGTACAGTCGAGTAGCGCTCCGTTTCCCGAGAGCGATCCAGGGCTAACTACCACCGCAAATAACATGATAAATATATCCTAAGAAGCATCTGCATAGATATTCAAAAATAAACCATAGCAAAACAACATGCCTAGCTGTCAACACACCAACCGTTTACTTTTCCTATCCGTCAATTCAACAAACTGTAGAAGTTAAGAAGGAGAGTTTGACAGGTCTAATGTTTGGTAATATTTTGGTCTTAAGGGAATGGACAAAGTTATTTAACTATCAAGGCTAAAAAATGAAATAAAATCCCTTAATCCCCGTATTCCATTGGGCGTCTCGTGGCGTCACTATCACAAAACGGAGGAATTTAAATGTGTTTTCTCCAACACGGCAGTTAGATATCATGTTGACAGTAAGCTGTAGCCTGCGTGTGTGAGGAACACGAATGTTAAATCGTCTGTGGTGATACTGGGCTCCATATCTGGTGGAAGGTTTCATCTAATTTATGATAATTATTCGACATAAAATCAGAGCTCGGGTAGGCAGAGTGGAAATTCAACTCCTTCAGTGACAGCGCACACCTGGGTGCTGAGCCCCATAAGTGGGTGGGACGGTTACTTCGCCCCAGGGTGCACGTCCACCGGCCAGATACCAACATGTTACTAGTGGATTAGTAGCCGATTTCCAGCAGGTTACTGGGAGATTACCAGCAGGTTACTGGCAGATTACTGGCAGATTACCAGCAGGTTGGTGGCAGATTACCTGCAGGTTACTGGCGGATTATGGGCAGATTACCAGCAGGTTGGTGGCAGATTACCTGCAGGTTGCTGGCGGATTACCATCAGATTACCTGAAGGTAACCAGCCCGTGAGGCCGTAGTGATACATCTGTGTACGATTGTGGAGGACTAACTGCAGCGTTTGCCTGCCTGCCAGTGACGTCTACAGTGTTGGTAAGGAGTGGAAAGAGGACAAGGCAGATTTGTAGGAGGCTTATTTGCTCCGTACTTGTCTCTGTAAGCAGCTCCCACTCTCATAGTTAGGCGACGACAGAGAACGTACTTGCAGTCCAATTTGGTTCAAAGCATTTTACATATGCGGCTCAGTTCCTGTCTGTTTGACAGGCTATTTGTAAAGCTCTGGTAAAGCAGACACACTTTAGAAGGATTCTTGGGGCGAGGTGGGACTGCCGATTAGTTTAGGCGATCAGGTTCAAGGTCAGCGTGGATATGGGTCAGAGTTGAATTTGCACACAGTGAGCATCCTAGCTAGGTTGGGCGTTTGGAATACAGACAGCTAACAGTTGGGAGTTCAGCGCTTTTAACTCAGAACACATGTATCTAGGTTGAGAAACAAAAGAAAGCTGTTTAGATTCTGTTGGGTTTCGCACGTCAAACAAAGCTCTAATGTAATTGGACGTGCATCGAGAGGTCCAATTGGCCGGCACAGCCGTTCCAAACACATCAGAGTGTGCAACACTTCTCTCCATTGAAAGCTGTGCTACGCTCTTGCGCTGAGGCCATTGTAATGTGAAGGACACTTTATTCTACTTACTTTTGTTTTAGACGGATGTAGGCTGTGGAGAGGTTGTTCCATGCCTCTGCATTCTGAGAGAGAGAGAGAGAGAGAGAGAGAGAGAGAGAGAGAGAGAGAGAGAGAGAGAGAGAGAGAGAGAGAGAGAGAGAGAGAGAGAGAGAGAGAGAGAGAGAGAGAGAGAGAGAGATCAATAAATATAACATTGAGAGTGAAAGGAGGCGGCGTGGGGAAGGCTGGAGTGGTCAGGCTAAGGGGGAAAGAGACGGAGGGGAAACCAGCGAGGCGCGAAAAACAAACAGAGAAAAACAGAGTCTGTCGGGTGGCACTAACAACCGTTCAGACCATGGAGACGCCCCGGGAAAAGATATTGTGGTGGCACACAGCTGGTGTTTGAGTGTGTGTGTGTGTGTGTGTGTGTGTGTGTGTGTGTGTGTGTGTGTGTGTGTGTGTGTGTGTGTGTGTGTGTGTGTGTGTGTGTGTGTGTGTGTGTGTGTGTGTGTGTGTGGGGTTGGGGGGCAGACCTCCATACACACCTCCAAATGAGGTGCTTGCACGCACACACACAAATGCACACGCATGCACACACGTAAACACCTCTAACGTGCAGCAGCGTGTGTGTGTGTGGGTGAAATGGTGGAGGTTAGAGACCAGACCACCACAGATGTCCGTGTAGCAGTACAGTCAGCGGCCCACTTCAAAATCAACCTCTATACACATGCTGTGTGTAGCATGTAGAGGGTTTAGTCATGTTGTATAGAGTGAGCAGTAGAGTGAGCTCTACTGCTTGTGTAACAAGTGTTAGTAGAGTGTGTATTGATGCTGTTTATGTAGATTTCTTATTTTCTTAAGAGTGTGTAGGGGTGTCATACAGAGTGTGTAGCTATGTGGTGAAGAGTGTGTTCTTACATCTGGCTCCAGGTTGACACACCTCTTGAAGGCGCGGGCGGCTCCCGCGTAGCCCTCCAGAGCAAAGTAGGCACAGCCCAGAGAGAACCACACACCCAGCTGGACACAAACACACACACAAAGGGTTACTAAAGGCTTAAGAATGTGCAAGTGTGTGTGTGTGTGTGTGAGGTCTAAACAGGTCTAAACGTTCGAATATAGTTATCGAATATATTTAGGGTTTTCCTGAAAATATTCTGAGGGAGTGTGGCAATTTGAGAGATAAAACCTTAGGTTGTCTGTTGTCATCTGTGGAAATACTATCTTCTCTAAAATGATCTTGTTCTAACTGCACCAGTCGCAACCATCTTCCTAGATTGTATGCAATTATCTCCGAAACTCAAAGTAGGTTTTCAATGGCTCGATGTTGTTTCTCACATTCACATTCATAACAGTGGAAGTTGATTGCTTTTTAGTTTTTCCAAGTGATTTGACAGTGTTGTTTTTCCGATCATAATGGCTTTTTGTTTTGAATCGAGTCATTTTGTTCCCCAGCAATTTTCTTGCAAAGGCAGGTATTAATGCTGGGCTAATTATACCAGCATGGGACCCTTACATGTCTGGTCTTTTGTGGTTTGATGGTGTCCACACACATTCCAGACCAGATATAAACTGAAATACTGTTGTTTTGAAAATAAAATCATTCAAGCACTTTTCAGATCCAATTACCCTCCAAGCGCAGTGGTAATTCGACTGAACCCCCGTCAAGATCATGTGACCCTCCGTCATGTGATGCTAGACTTCTGGCCGACCAGAGAAACCCTGGACAGGTAAGCTCAGAACGGACGTTCTGATCGGCCACAGGCTCATCCACAGGAAATCATCTACCAGCGGGGTGTCTATCCTGACAACCCAACCACGATGACCTCTGACCCCAATCTCCTTGGGTTTGTGCGTGTGCTTGTGTGTAGGTGTGTGTGTGCGCATATCCAATGCCAGCTGGGTTGAATTTAATTTCAATTGAATCCATTGAAGGAAGGGATTTTGCTTCTATTTTTAACCCTGGGCCTTGGACTGCTTTGATATGGCCCAGATACCAGGCCATCCTCTACGCACTTCAAAGTGACGGAGGATCTACTCTGGCATGTCATCATTTTGAAAGGACGATGAGGCATACCTTGGTGGTAGCACCAGTAAAACCCTTCACTCATCAATGGAGGGAAGGGTCAAAGTTCACATTCCTGAAACATCACAAATGGTTTTGCAGTTCTGTGACCCCTCGTCAATGTGAATCATTTAATTATTGTATTACTGTGTTATTACTGTATTAATATGGGTAATGATTACACAATTAAGTGTCAATTAAATTATAACCCACTGGAAGCTATAATGTTTCAGTATAATGTTGACTGAATGCTTTGAGGGAAAATCAAGGTCAACTCATCCAGTTTAAATTACAGCAAAGATTGAAACCAACAATAACGGATCAAGGATTTCTATTTTGTTTCAGTTTTATATGTTTGAAATAATATTTATGTTTTTTTTAATCTTACAGCTTAAACTTTCTAGCCCAACAGTGTTCTCATTCAATTTTGTTTGCTTTAACTGTAAAATAAACTGTCTACCAAACTATAAGCAGAACCCTTCCTCCTCTATCCATCTATGTGTAGAACCCTTCGTCCTCTATCTATCTATGTGTAGAACCCTTCCTTCTCTATCCTTCCATGTGTAGAACCCTTCCTCCTCTATCCATCTATGTGTAGAACCCTTCGTCCTCTATCCCTCCATGTGCAGAACCCTTCCTCCTCTATCCTTCTATGTGTAGAACCCTTCCTCCTCTATCCATCTATGTGTAGAACCCTTCCTCCTCTATCCATCTATGTGTAGAACCCTTCATCCTCTATCCCTCCATGTGCAGAACCCTTCGTCCTCTATCCCTCCATGTGCAGAACCCTTCGTCCTCTATCCTTCTATGTGTAGAACCCTTCCTCCTCTATCCATCTATGTGTAGAACCCTTCGTCCTCTATCCATCTATGTGTAGAACCCTTCCTCCTCTATCATCTATGTGTAGAACCCTTCGTCCTCTATCCTTCTATGTGTAGAACCCTTCCTCCTCCATCATCTATGTGTAGAACCCTTCGTCCTCTATCCTTCTATGTGTAGAACCCTTCCTCCTCTATCCTTCTATGTGTAGAACCCTTCCTCCTCCATCATCTATGTGTAGAACCCTTCGTCCTCTATCCTTCTATGTGTAGAACCCTTCCTCCTCTATCCCTCCATGTGTAGAACCCTTCCCTCTCTATCCCTCTATGTGTAGAACCCTTCCTTCTCTATCCCTCCATGTGTAGAACCCTTCGTCCTCTATCCTTCTATGTGTAGAACCCTTTGTCCTCTATCCTTCTATGTGTAGAACCCTTCCTCCTCTATCCATCTATGTGTAGAACCCTTCGTCCTCTATCCATCTATGTGTAGAACCCTTCCCTCTCTATCCGTCCATGTGTAGAACCCTTCGTCCTCTATCCCTCCATGTGTAGAACCCTTCGTCCTCTATCCTTCTATGTGTAGAACCCTTCCTCCTCTTTCCCTCCATGTGTAGAACCCTTCGTCCTCTATCCTTCTATGTGTAGAACCCTTCCCTCTCTATCCGTCCATGTGTAGAGGCCTTCCCCCTCTCAGTGTCGTGTACCTGCATGGCGTTGACGCGGAGGGAGTGCTCGAAGCAGTCCACACACTGCTGGAACTCCTTGTTGCGCAGGTGCAGCAGGGCCTTGGAGCGCATGGCGCGGGCGCTGCGCTGCCCGGACAGCTCCCAGGCCCGGTCGTAGTACTGGTGGTCCCGCAGCACGTCGCCCAGCAGGCAGTACAGGCTGGGAGTCTCCTTCTTCTCCAGCTCCCTCCTCAGGACCTCCTCCGCCTGGGGACAGAGCAGTGGGAGGAAGGTGATGCGTCGATTCCTCCGCTCCACCAAACGTCACGTTGGAACAGGACAGCGATACCACGATGTGTTTCCACTGGGATTCCTCAATCTGGGGTTGGGCCAGGCGCCTGGCCAATATAGGGTGTGTGTGTGTGTGTGTGTGTGTGTGTGTGTGTGTGTGTGTGTGTGTGTGTGTGTGTGTGTGTGTGTGTGTGTGTGTGTGTGTGTGTGTGTGTGTGTGTGTGTGTGTGTGTGTGTGTGTGTGCCATTTCTCAACCCTAGCATCGTTAAAGGTTCATGGCTGTAATAAACATCTAGCTCAGTGCCAAGTGGACAGACAGGATGATATTGGAGATGCTAAACTTAAGATGTTGGGAGATATTGTTTGCCACATTTTATACACGGGTCTAGGAATGCATCTTAAGTAAGCAGTCACAGACAAGGTTACAATATTTAAAGTCCAAACATGGAACAGCATCAAGTAATGAAAATGTGAATTTTGTGTGAAATTGTGTGTGTTTGTATGAGTAGTCTAAATCAAGTCACACACACACACACACACACACACACACACACACACACACACACACACACACACACACACACACACACACACACACACAAACACACGAGTAAGGGAACTGTACCAAGGCACATTCTCATAAAGCCTAACAGAAATGGCAGACTGGATCAGTCTGAAACTATAATGTGTTTTGACACAGGGACGTTCAAATCAAAGTCAAAATAGGTCAGATCTAGGTTGACCACCTCTTTGGTCTGCACACAGGGATCGACATAGAACAGCACCATGCCAAATGACAAATGCATTTCAATGTAACAATGTAAATCATACATCACTTTAGCTTTGACAAACACAGTGTTGACAGTGGATACTACTTTTCAGGATGTATCAAGTTTAACGTTGGTCTGTTCCTATCATAGGGAGTCCTATTTGACACGGGTAGATTCAGGGTGGAGGAAGGATCCCACTGCCTGCCAGCAGTGTGAGGCAGCAGCACATCATCAGAGCTAAAGGCTGGGAGAGGGAATTACACGCCAGGCAATCTTGTGGAACTGGTGGAGGCTTGGTGGAGAACTCCACTGGGATCGTCCCTGGAACTTCATTACTCAGTCTTTCATACCACTGCTGCACCACCTCCAGAGAGTTTCAGAGCGTAGTCATGGCTATTCACAGTAGTAGCCTTTCGAAAACACGAAAGACTTTACCCTTATAGGTGACTTACTAGTTCTTAGGTTACTAACAGCCACTTCTTCAGTCCAGCAACAAAATATCTCAGCCTATCAGGAAGCACGCTGCTAAGACTCTGCCATCCTATTTATTACCCATTCCATTGAACATGGAATACCTGAATATTACAACATGTGCCAATTCCTTTGTCTGCAGAATGGAAGCCATGCAAAAAAGTAAGTAATATTTTTGGGAATAGTGGTCGATAACTTGATAACTGGACTGTGAAAAAACAAAGTCCAGCAAATTTCTGAAGGGGCTGATAGGCAGGATCGCCGGTCATGGAGATGGTGTTTTTAATCACGTAGTCAGTAATATGTCCATATTGTGTCCATTGTGAGATTTCAATGAAATGGGATGCTAGGTCATTAGTGTTCCTCAGATCAGATCAGCTGAACCCGATTCTGGAAGAGTCCAGGCCGGACAGTGAGTGAGTCCTAGCGTGATCGGATTATAAAAGTCCCATTGAAACGGCAAGTGAAACGAATGTCAACGAGCCAATCAGAATCCATCGGGGGTTACAGGACAAACGGTGTGAACAGGGGCGAGTCAGGTGCAACGCAAGAGACTACTACAACTATAAATAGTTAGAGAAAGAGATGGCACGCTGGAGAGACACCAAGCAATTATATACAAACCGGCTGGCGACTCACTGGCCATGCCCTGTGGCTCCACATAGAGGCCTGGACAGACAACAACCGGGACTTAGTGCCGCAGCAGACGAGAGCAGTGGCTAAACGCACCTGGCTCATCACACTGACCGGGGGAAAACACGAGCTGTAACGCAATAGGGAGGCCTGAAAGAGCCCCATTCAGGGGCCCGAACAGGGAGCTGGCTTGGGGTACGGCGGGGTCGGAGCGGGTAAGGGTGGGGTCGGCCACCAGGTGGGCGGAGGGTGGTTGGAATGAGGGAGGGAGGGAGTGGATGGTGGTGGATACTGAGTGTATTGTCCCCAGTTGGTCCCTGGATGGACTAAGTGCAGAGCGTTTTGAAAATGTTTCACTGAGGGAAAATGCACTGAATAATGGGTTGAGAATGGGTCGAGTGCGCTTCGATGATCTGTGATCTTTCGCAGAAAATCCTAGTAATGATCCTGAATGAGAGCTCATCTTCTTAGAGCAACAGAGGTGTTTTGGGTTCAAGGCCCGGGCGGATGCTCTCAGAACCTTTTAAGAAGAACCAGATGACTATTACCTCATCATGTTCCTCAACGCCTGCTGGTCCAGACTTCAGATCAGATGGCACACTGAGATTTAGTATTTAGTCATTAAGGAGACACTTTTATCGCAAGAAACTTAAAGTGAATCCGATACAAGTCATTATGGTGAAGGTGGCGTTATGGGCCTCTTGCTCTGAGATTCCTGCGGATAGAGGTTAGCCATCAGGCCCCAGAACCGCTCGGCTGGACTATGGTGTGTAGAAATATGGAGACTTGGCCTAAAGAGAACCGTAATAGGCAGAACTCCAAGCCCTGCGTTCCACTAGTTGCACAGGTAACCCTGGAGGTTACAGTCTCGGATCTGTTGTGCAGTGGAAAATCAGCGTCGGCTAAGGTACGCTTGGACAGTGGAAATAAATGAAACATTGCTATGACAACAGCAGAGCTACCACAAGTGTCTACTGCTGGAATATAAAAAGTATAACAAATCCGGGCACTCACAGTTTACAGGTTGCGTGCAAAGCCTATGGGAAGTGTGTAAGAGACACATCGAGATAGAGCCCAGCATTAACATAAACAGGCAATGTGTACATCTTACTGTCAAAACTGCAGTCTATTGAAAACAAGTGTACAACGCAAGAAGCATTCACTTTTATTTTCAGTGGTATCGGTAACGCAAGAAAAAATAAAGCTTTCTCTCCCTCCGTCTCCTTTCCTTGTGTTGAATTGACCTGACCTCTGTAGAGCAGATCCCTCCTGCTGGCTTCATCACAAAAACACAAGGAGAGAGCCAGAAGAAGAAAGAACGATGGAGGGGGAGAAAGGCAGAGGGCCGACCATGTTTTATCAATCATCTGAAGACGGACTTCAGCCGCTGAAGAGCGGCCTTCCCAGAGACAGAGGGAGAGACAGAGACAGAGAGAGTGAGTGAGAGAGAGAGAGCGAGAAGAGAAAGCGAGAGGGAGGCTGCCAACCCAAACACACTGGACTTCTGCTCACTTATGTGTGTGTGTGTGTGTGTGTGTGTGTGTGTGTGGCTATGTGCGTGCGTTTGCGTGTGTGACTGCGCCCTTATCTACTAGACCCGAGAATAAACAGGTTTTTGGGCTGCAGAAAATCAGGGACGATGAAGATAATGAAATGCATTATTTGGGATGTGCGACTGCCTTTTATCATATGGGTGTGAGTGGGAGTGCACATCCATATAGCAGATAAAAGCAAGCTCCACCATAAAGGGAAAACGTGCGTGCGAATTGAAAGAGGACAAAGATATTGGTGCTCACACACTTGTTTAAACACGTGTCTGTCTGTCTGTCTGTCTGTCTGTCTGTCTGTCTGTCTGTCTGTCTGTCTGTCTGTCTGTCTGTCTGTCTGTCTGTCTGTCTGTCTGTCTGTGTGTAAGTGTGTGAAATGCATTTGTGTGTGTGTGTGCGCGCCCACGTGTGTGTGTAGAAATGCATGTGATTTGTGCGTGTGCATGTGAAGAAAGGCATGCGTGTGGGCGTGCGTGTGTGTGCCGGCGTGCGTGCGGAAATGCATGTGCGTGCATGTGTGCGTATTCGCCCACCTTGCCGTGTTTGCCCATCTTCTCATGGCAGATGACCACGTCCTCCCAGAGCTGCATCTCCTCGTACAGCAGCAGGGCTGAGCTGGTGCAGCCCAGGTCCATGAGGAGGCTGGCCAGCTGGCTCTACAACCACACAGAGACATCCAGTTACACACACACACACACAGCATGGTTACTATACCAGCTTTACAACACACAGTCAGGAACAATACGTTGTGTTCCAACCTCCACAGCCACAGATATAAATGGAAAATGTACTGCATTCATATCACGCTTCGCTTAACAGCGGCCACTTAAAGCCGTTACAATCATTGCCTAAAAAAAATAAATAATCACACGTTCATGCACACATTCACACACCGACGGCGGTGTCAACCATGCAAGGCAAGAGACAGCTCGTCGGGAGAGGTTAGGGTTAACTGGACACGCTGCTAGGGGGAGCCGGGGATCGGACTAGCAACCAGACATATTCTATCGGATTCCTGCCCCTACAACCAAACCCAGACACAGTCAGTAACCACACGGTTACCCAGTAAACATGTTCACCGCGGAAATATTTTTACCTGGGATGGTGATTTCATTTAGTGAAAATATGAAATATGCTACATCAGTTTATCACTGACATTTCACCTTGTTGTTGGTTTTTGAACGAATGACAGAAAAGACTTGAGGTCTGCTAAGGGAAAGTTATATCAGATGGTTGTGAGCGGGGTCATTTAATACCAATTTTAACCAATTGTCACTGGTGGTGCAGTTGGTATTTGGCCAATCAGCAATCAACCTTATGAAAACCTTATGGTGGGCATATGCAAGATAGATGCCTGACTTCTCTGAATATTTAAGCGTTCACTGCTGGGCACTCTCTTGGAAGAGATTACATTAAAAAAAAGTTGTAAAAACATGTTGCTAAGCAATTTGGAACACAGCTTGGTCTCTTCTCGGAACGAGACTGCCGAGACCAATTCATCCGAGACCGGTTTAAGACCGAGGCAAATTCACTCCGTGTCCAGGAAGAGAGCATCAAAAAGAACAGACTGGAGCACTACAGCTCCATCAACCCCTCCCTCCCTCCCTCCCTCCCTCCCTCGCCAGGTGGTCATACAGCACCTTCCCCCGCTCGCCTTTATGCGGTTCTTAGTTATTACACACCCTCCGACCTCTGTACGTATCCACCTCTTCTTCTTAGCTAAGGCCCAGCTAGGCTTACTGTTTTCTCCCGTTAGCAGGAAAACCTACGCTGACACACTGATAGGAGCTGTAGCTGAGCGGGACAGAGGGAAATGCGGATATCTTATCACAGGAAGTGGGCGTACAGCCACAGACCCAGACCCACACCCAAACACACACACACACACACACACTTAAATAGAAGGTTTTTAATAAGAGGTTTTCGACTGTTGATCTCAATATAGCAGGCGATGAAGGACAAGTACCGCACAATATAAAATAGAAGGTGGAGGTTTTTGACATTTTATCTCAATACAGCAGGTGATGAAAAGGGGCAAAGTACCTGGATTGACCAGCGGGGTGGTGCCTGGCAGCAGTAGAAGATCTTCAGACGCTCGCTTACTGGACAAGTTGGGTCCTCAAAGTGGTCTGCTATCAGCTGAAGAAGAAAAACGAACGGAGGAGTACAGGACCTCGTGAATGCAAAATCGTGAATACAGACTTGTGAATGTCTGAACAAACGTGTCGTAGCATTGAAAAACCATCCAACCGTCATCAGACACTTCCACCTCTATTACAAGAACCATGTTCATCCAAACATTGCAAAGGGGAATCATGGCAACGGCATTGCATTGGCAATGGAGCGAAGCTGATCGCTCCATTCCCTGAAACAAGGCTGGGAATGTTATCGGAGACGGGATCAGCTTGGAGCGTTGGACAGGAGGTGGCGGAGGAGTGGTGCTGACGTTTGTGTCTTTATGGACGGGACAGTGAAGACGGACCGGAACGCGTGTCTAAAGAGAGAGGGAACGACCTGTTGCTAGGTCGCCACACGTCCAACTGTCGACATCATCAGCGCACCAACGTCTTGAGCCGCCAAGCAAACATCTTTCCATCCTTCTCGTCATTAGGAATGAGTGTCATGGTATACACATTAACATCGGGAAAAGTCCCGTCTCCGATGCAACCGCACTGTGTCAGTGGGGAGGATTAACCTGGATCAGACGATTACATGTAAGTTGTGTGGTTTGGTGGAAGGCCCGGGGCGGGTGATTCATACGGAAAGGAGGGCCCTGGGGGGGTTACTGCGGTGAAGCTGGAGCACCTCGGGCTAGAAGCAACAACAACGCATCGCTCAGACGGAGCACAATCCCAGAACAATCCATCACGAGTCTGGAAGCCTCACGGAGGTCGTCTGACAGGAGGACCTTAGAGCTGACGCACTACCGGCTCGTGGAAGCCCGTCGTTTGGGTTAATATGTCCGTATCAGAGGGTCCCGAGAAATACCGGTCTCAATTGTCCCACTGAACCCACACGGGACCCAAACTGTGCACTGTCGGACGTTTTTGGAAAAGCGCAGGGATTTGAAGCTTGATGCGATTGTCTGTCTCTCTCTCAACATCTCTTTCCCCTTCTTTTGTCTCTCACACTATATCCCTTCATTATGTTTCTCTCTCCCCCTCAAACTGTTCGGTCTGAACGGGAGTGAGCTGCCAGAGGCTCTCACAACTTGTTCAGACTCTTTTGGTTCTCGTGGATTCCTCTGTTTCTCATCACAGATTGGTGTTTCTCACATTATCCTGCTGGCTGTGGTCCACGCCAAACACGGCGGCAGTGGTGTGTGAGCCAATCACAGATGTTCTGGAGGATGGTGTGCTATAAAGGGATGCTTACTGAGACGCGTAAATCAACCATCGGATCACTTCCTGTTCTGCTCCTCCACTTCCTGCTCTCTCCTCTTCCGTCCTTGCGGTTATTCCTCTGGAAGTGCTGACATTTCCAGAGGAATAACTACAGAGCCGCCCAGATCTGCTGGAACAGGTCCTTGCTCTGGTTGTACTGCTTGGGGGTGGAGGGCTGAGGGTGATGAAGGAGTTTAGGGGTGGAGGAGCTATGGAGCTACGTTTCAGGGAATCAAGGGATAAAGGGGGGAGATGATAAATGTTGAAAAAGTGGAGGGGTTAAGCAGGTCTTTGAGGGTTTGAGTTAAAGAGTGAAGGGGTGAAAGGGGTGAATGGTTTACAGAAGTATGAGTCAAGGAGTTGAGGCATTTAGGAGTAATGGGGTCACTGCTGGACCTCCATCTCAAGTCCAGCAGTGACCTCTCTCACCTCCTTTAGTCCCAGAATCCTCTTTGTCTGGGGGAACTACCCGCCACCCCAGAGCAGCTGCCGTGATTAGAACCAGACAGCCCCTCCCTCCCTCCCTCCTCCCCTCCCTCCGTGTGAGAGAGAGCAGAGTGAAGAAGGAAAGGCTTGCAGTCGGAACAGCTGTATGGTGTCTGGATACTTTAACAGCCTTCTGCACCGGAGCTAGGAACCACCTCACAACCCGCTATCAAACCTAAACACTTGGCCACTTCTGTCAGGGGGGGGGGGGGGGGGGGGGATGGTGGACGGTGGAGACGGTGTTGGCCTATGCAAACACACAGTCGCACACACACTCAGACAAATGCTAAAACACACGCATAATTCATCGCATTCGTACTCAAGCTGCAATACACACACGGCACATCTCATTTCCAATGCTGACCTTGCCGAGAGGTCCGTGCCGCGAGATCACACACACACACACACACACACACACACACACACACACACACACACACACACACACACACACACACACACACACACACACACACACACACACACACACACACACACACACACGTATGGAAGGCCAAAAGTGTCAAAGGTATGCCTCAATGTAGATGCAATATTTTTTTGCGGCAATAACACAATGCCCTATTTAACTGAATTATATCAATGCCCGTCTAAAACGAGGCGTATGTTTGACCCTTCGGGCCTTCCACAACACTGTCGATGCACATACACATGTATATATTCCGGTACCTGTGTTTGCATCATGGCCCTCTCCACCCTGCGGGAGCTGCCTCGCTCCAGACGGGTCCTCAGACAGAGAGCGCTGACCTCCACCGCCCAGAACTGGGGCTGAGACAGGATACACTGCGGAGTGAAAGCCCTCATTAAGATATATCAAATGCATATTAATATCGTATTTAAGAAGCTGAGGCTGAGACAGGATACAGTGGAGAGTACTATGTCAAGATATAGGACAAATATATTGCACATCGAATGAATCAATCACATATCAAACATACATATTACATTTTACAAACTCATCCTTCGGTTGTCCGAAAAGTTCAAAACGCAAAACGCATCTGAAATTCTGACCGCCGAATGACAGGTGTAGTGTGCTTGGATTGGATGGTTTGCGCTGACTGTTATCTGGGTTGTGGCTGGTCTGCTGTGTGTGCACCGATAGCCGGGCTAACATCACTTCCTGTGGCGACAGGAAGTGGATGTAACTCACAGCAGAGATGGAGCTGTTCCCAGCGTTGGCTAGTCTCCAGTGAGCGTAGCGCAGCGCTGAGGTCATGTCTGCTAGGATGCTCAGGAATGTCTGTTAGTGTGTGGTGTGCACGTGCATGTGCACATGCGTGCATATGTGCGTCTACATATATTTGCGTACCCGTGTGTGCATGTGTGTGTGGGAGTGAATGTCTGTGCGTGTGGGAGTGCATGTGCATGTGCATGCATTTGTGAATGTTCTGGAAGATATAATGTTACAGCATACCAAAGTAAACTGCAAAAAGATGATGCCATGAAATAGACTCGAGAACAGGACCAAAGGCGTGGCGAGGGTTCTACTTTACTTTTATCTTTCAGAGTATAAATAGTACACTGTGAGTAAACCAACCTTTGATTACCATCCAGACGACCATTAAGCTGCTCGCCCTGCCCCAACAACAACCAACATAGTGCCACATCTGTTGGGGTTTGGTTGGCTGTTGTTGGATGACGTTATTTGTCCAATCGCTGTTGGCACACTACTAGGCTAGCAGTGTATTAGCACCATAAGGTCTCAACACTTTCTACTTCATTTTTAGTTTTAAGTGTTATCATGGGTTTAGAGACATTCTAGTGGGGACCAACTCTGTAAAAGTAGTGTGTGGTCTGCAGACATTTTGAGTTGAATCATAAATTAGGAAATTGCTGTTTATATGTTTTAGTAGTCAGTAAGTTAAGTTGGCATCTAAGAATTTGATAAAGTCGACTTCTTTATCTTCATTTGTTTATACAGTTATACTTTCGATTCTAAATTAATGTGCGCCTAATTATTTAAATGTTTAATTGAGCAGTTATACACTCGTTTGTACATTTATATATTTGGTGAGGTATTTATAAGTTGAGTTACAAGTCTGAAAGTGCAGTGCCATACATTTGAGATCTTCTCTCACACGTCCCATCAAGCCCTGCATGCGGATGCGAACACACATTGTTCGAACGATAAAAAACATGTCGTAACGGGATGACCCGCAGGTCACCCTTCATCCCCTGGGCCCCCTAAAAGAATGTCAGTAAGCCAAAAACCCACTGCAGCCAAAAACATCCTTGAAAACACTTTGATCGACCCACAGACCCATAACATGCCGATCAATATGAGCATAAAGAAGAGTGGTGATCGATGGTCACCACGCATTGTCCCTTCAGACCGCTCGATAAAAGCAACCCCTTCTCCCTTCACTTGCGGTTAGCTCAGCGCGGGGTGTTTTCGCTCTAACAACGCACAAGAGGAGACGTCAACCTTTGAAGGCAGCCATGCGTCTCCGTCACTGACCGCTGCTCTCGACATAGGACCTGATCCAGGGGTTCTCCACTACACCATCTCCAAAGCGTTGGCGGCCCGCGGCTGACCCACGATACGGCTCTTCCAGACCCTGTGGGGGGCCTTGGAGAATGACTCACCGACATTATATCGGAGGAGGAATCATCGATGAGGTAGCGGTATCCCCCTCCATAAACTCCCTCACCCCACCCACCGCCACATAATACTGCCACCCCCCCCTAAATGAGTCAATGACGTGGCCAACGTGGGTGGGTGGGGGGGAATCCCCCCCAAACCACTTTTTGGTAGGATGCCTCTGCACTTGGGTCTTTGTACAACGAATGTATTCCACTCTATTATCTTAAGCTGAGAAAATTTAAAAGCAACAAATTCCGTCCCAGAATCAATACAGTACTGCGGTTCTGAAGCCGAATGGCTGTGGACATACCACAAGGAACAGGTCACTGTTTGAACATAAAACATTTCCATATATCCATGACATGGCCGTCCTCCAGAGTTTCAGGCCGCACGAGGAGGATTTAAAACGAGCCTGTGTGGAACGTCACACGGGGGTTAGCGATCGCGATCAGACACATCATAAACCAAAACATGATGAAGGAATATCCGCCATGTCTGTTCTGGAGCCAATTAGAACCCAGCGGGGGTGAGCGATCGTCATGCCTCCACAGTCGGCGAGGCGGTCAGCAGGATGTCGATGATGACCGGCGATAAGTGGACAGACGGACGGAAGGGCATAGAGAAAGAGGTGATGAAATGATGGAATACCTCCACTGATGCGTCCTGATAGCTCTCTCACCAGGGTGACATCACTGCCCTGGTCTAACCAGTGTGACATCACTGTCTTTCTTTCCACATATGGTATTCAAAAGTCGTTTTGTTGAGCGAACTACAAGGGAGAGGTTTAACTACCATTATACAGCTACTAGTTATAAAAGGCCTCAGAAAGGGATGCAAGATCTGGTTCAAACTACCTACATTTTTGAGGGGGTTATCGATTGGTTCATCGAACCCTGAACACATTTCAAGACACACACACACACACACACACGCACACACACACAGTCATCCCCATGGCAGCACGCCAACCAAATCATTGTGAAACCCTAGATTTAATCGTTTCAATAAAGGAAAAGCCTACATCACTGCACAACAGAATGGATGTCCCCACATCAAGGGGTAGCCAGGGGGTTTGGGGTTCTGTGCTGAAATCAACACTGACACCTTGAGCAGCGAGTGGTTCTTCATGCTGTGATCTGCATGTGGCAGGGAAATCACTACGACAGGTGCAACTACACAGACTTTCCTTGCGGCTGATCCCAGGATGCACTCCCCCCCCCCGGTGACCGTTACCACACCAAACCATTGCGAAATCCAATCATTACACTGAGCAGTTTCTAATTTTAAACCGTTACCATTAATTAAGAGTACCTAGACCTCATCTTCTCGAACGCATAACGGGAAATGACCAACCCACTGCCGGCTCGCGTCATTGCGTTTCAGACGTTGTGTGGATATATCTGGATTCTAATTACCCAAACGCCCCTCCATCTCCACGCTGAGACACCATGGCAACCAAATCCCAGCCCTCCTCAGTGCTAGAGTCTCCCGGGCCTGGGAGGAAGGAGCTTCAGGATATCCAGAGATGTGTAAAGACGACACGCAGCAGCAACACACCCTCATACACATGCACACAAAGTTAAGAACCGTAGTTGATTGTTGAATAACGATCAATATGACGATTGACGATGGTGCCTCTTGACTCATAAAGGTTTGTTTCAGCGTCTTAGTGTCCATCATTCTCTCTGTTTGAGACAAAAACTTGTCCAAGTCTGTAAGACCATTCAAAGTGCCCATCAAAAACGTAATGAGAAAAAAGTCGTAAAAGTAGATCATTTAGCCCAGCGTCTCGAGAGTAACGGCACCATAGGAGTCGACGAGCACAGGACTACTCTTAGGGACTATTGATGCTGGGCTAGGAGGCCAAACGCTACTGTCTGCGTTGTTTGTAGATACGTGAAGAGACGCAGACTACAGGCGAGCCATTAACACTGCAGCGCATCGTCCCTCGTTACGCTGCAGTCACCGTGGCAACATCGATCATAGAGTAATTAACAGCGAGCGATACGCCGAGCATTTGTCACGCACGTAATCACACACACCAGCAATCTGCAACAGTGCTTAAGAGCCGCGCTGTAAAGGGCACGCCACGGAGCGTGAAACCCTCCATTGTTGGTGGAACAAACATTAACGACTGAAATCTACAACATGAGGCCGCTAATCCTATCGACTTTTTATGGGACAAATTATGAGGGAGCTTTTGTTCCGCTGTAATTTATCGTTTTTTTGGACGTGAAACTAGGTATTATTCCGCTCCAAACTTAGCCACATCTCTCAGTGGCTTGCTGGACATCCAAGCGTGTGCCGATTTCAGCCTTCAGGTGGGATGCAGGTGGTTGGATCCCCGTGCTGTTGGGGCCCAACAAGAAAGTCGAACTGAATATTTAACATTGGCTTCATAGTCATGAAAAGAGAACCAATCACCTGCATGCTGGTGGGTTGAACATGGCCTGTGTTTTCACACCAATTGCAATGTATTTAGAATTTGTGGATTTAAGCGTTAATTTTAAGTGGCAAAGACAAAATACTAATGACATCGAAGATTCACGATTCACCATGTTTTAAGTTTTTAGGATTGAAGTAATGTATTAAACCAAGGAAATTTTAACAATATAATCCATCCCTAAATGTGCTCTGAAAAGGTTGCTTTAGGAGGTATGTAACGAGAATAGCAACAAATAAGGCCAAAAGGGTTTCTAAAATAAATGGCCTACCCTAGTCCCTTAAGGGGGCCCTCTAAAAGAATGGCAGCAAGCCCAAAAACAGGCTGCAGCCAAGAACTTCCTTAAAACCCCTTGAAGATCTGGGATCCAGGCTCAACCCAGTGAAGGGTACCCTGTGTAGGACCCAGTTCTGCTCGCTCTGCAGAAGGAGGTTGGTGTGTCGGGAGGTGTTGGGCACAGGGATTGAATGGGGGCGACACCCGAGGATGAGAACGTTTAACCCTCTGGGGTACAAAGGGGACAAAAGGAGTTGTGACTCGAGACGAAAACAGTTGCCAGGTCTAGCGGTGTGCGATTTGAAATGACACCGCAGAATCGTGGAGGGGTGAGTCCGTTTTGGTTTCCGTCAACTGCAGGTAAAGCTAAAAGCAGAAATGTAATATACACATACCCCATCACTTTGGTTAAGGAAGACACATTTTAAACCGTGTGGTTAGATGACGAACCGCTATGGAAAGGTCAGCGCTGGTTAAGAGATTAGATGGAGGTTGACATATTTACTGCATTACTGCTGCAACATTAATGCATAACGCGGTCTACATGGCTACTAGCGTCACTCCATAACCGGCTTTGGAAGAAACACAGATAAATGCTGCAGATTATAGTTGCCATTCCAGAACATTCCTCAACTGCGAATGACATTAGCACAGCAACGGGAGGGTACGAGATATATGCAGTTACTGACTTTAGCGCCTGATATCCAGGATGCAGCCAAACCCGCTCCATCATCGGTAACCACTGAAGCATTCTGAGATGGACGGAATACTTATTAGAATTCACTATGCTGCTGAATGCATTTTAATACAAACATTATAGTTTTCCCATCAACTTGCAGAAAAGTACCACAAACCAAACAAAACTGCAGAAAAAGGAACATGTCAAACGATCCTCCTTGAAATTAATTAAACTACAGCGAAAACAAGGTTTTTAAATACCAAAACTACACAGTTTCACACACAGAAACGGGGCATGACAGCAACTAGTCTACACCTTCAAGCAAGTGCGTCTGTGTGTTTCACATCGGTAGTTTCCATGTTAAACGTTGAGCCGTGCAGGGTGGATGCTGATAGGACCATAAGGTTAGAGTGACAGGAAACCAGTGAACTCCTGAAGGGTATTTAAGTTTCCAGACCGACACCTGCATACAAACCTCACACTAAATGCCCCCAGTGGCCCAGTGGACTACAACTCCGTCCTACACAGCTCTGGCTAAGCAGCAACTGGCTGCTAACGAGCTGTCCGCTGACAAATCATCCGTGAGGTACGATTCAACAAGAACAATTCTTCCTTCAGGAGCTTTCTGTCAGTCTACACAAACACTCGGGGCTGCTATCCGAGAAGCACACTTTTCAAAACTGCAAAAACTGTGTTTTTCCACGTGCTTGTCACATAATCAAAAGCAGAATAACTGTTTTACATAGAATTGCTTGGACCAGAGATTCCATTGGTTTTGCACAGAGTGCAAGTGTCCCAGGTAGGGAGGTTAATATGGTGAAATTATGTTTAAAATGGCAGAAAACTCCAGAATAACCTCATTATAACAATTTTCTCTGCAAAAGTGGATAAGGTAAGAAAAAATTCAACAGTTTGTTTAAAACCTGGTAAATACCCTTCAGCAACAAGGTGTCTCAGATAATTAGAGTCAAAATCCCCGGTGCAGCGTGTGGGCGAGATGTTTCTGGAGGAAAAACTGGATGGCACTTTGGTTTGACGTTAACACGCCCGCTGAAGGAGACCGCGGAGGCAGCTGGAGTGGGTGGCAGGCGGTGATTAGGAGGAGGAGGAGGAGGAGGAGGAAGGCCTGGCGTGTGACAACCATCTAACCAGCCTGCAGATTCCTGGATCCACATGGAGGCTGGGAAGATGCCTGCTCACATGAGCCGGCGGCGGGGTTGAGCTCCTCTGACCACCATCGTCGAAGAGGTAAGTCCTTCTGGCCCAGTTCAGCCGACGAGACGGTCACCAGTGCACAACTTGGCCAGAATCTGAAGTGGTTCCAACGTATTATCCATCGCTCAGATGGTCAAATGTTATTTTTCACGTCTGATTTTATCCTACGGTTGTCATATTGAACGAATTAAATCATTTTGTACCGTTATACTTGCACTCATACCAGCAAAAGTAAGTGGTTCAAAGTCTAAGGCCTTAATACATCACCTGGTACATCACCTCACCCACTGAGACCAAAGTGTCAAACCCTCAGCCCAACACTCACACTTCTGTCCAAGTGTGAGACATACACATAAATGGCCTCTAGATAAAAGGTATCAAAGTACATCGAGAATAAAGCGGAGGAGTGAAATGAGCAAGGCAGTTGACCTTCATCCCTGCCAAACATCAACGCAGGGCGAGACCAAAGAACGAAGCCATCCATCTTGAACACTTCCCCTCACCAGCAACCACTTAACATTCATGACTTCAAGCATGCCATCGTGGTACACCGGGCTTTCCACGCAAACTGTCCTGATGGAATCGTAAAGGGCGAGGGGGAAGGTTGCCTTTGACTTCCCTTTTGGCTTTCAGTAAGCAACGTGGAGAATCCAACAATGCAATTAAAAGTTAATTGTCCCCATAGCCTTGACATTTCTTTTATATAAAATGGAACGTAGCGAATAAATTGCAGCAGGCCATTAAGATGTTCACAGTGACGCTGGAACTTTAGCTGTGCGTAATTACCGCTCCATCCCCATAGGCCTTCATGCTTTTAAATATCTCAAAGGAAGGCGCTGTGTAAGTGGTGACACACACTAAAAGGCTGAGAAGGAAAACAGCAGCATTTTATTTTCCCTATCGGTCCTCTGACAGTGAACCCCGCCCTCAAGTAACATTCACCAAGTAATCTAGGATTTCGAAAGATCGAACGATTTTGGGGTAAAAATCCAAGTGCGATAATCTATCCGAAAGTCAATGCTAATGTTGGTTTTGGATTTGGACGTGTTAAATTATTTGGATGTGTTAAGTGATGAGGTCCTTGGTTATACAATTTGTAAAAGAGTTTGAAATAAGTGGTCATTTATATCTCGTATTATCTTCTCTTTTCTTATCCTCAGAGATTGATCACTAGCTCCCCTGTCAAAAAAGCGACTCATCAAAGACATCGTAGGTCCACTTTCTCCGGGGAACGGGCGTCTCAGAGTCCTGTTTTATGTCAATGTCAAGTTAGAGGTGAACTCATGCCAGAGAAACCCATAATTGGTTTAAGGAAATGTAAGTGATTTACACGACACCCTTGTCCAAGCCCTGATTACTTCTGAAAACATGCTTAAGTGAAAGGATGTGGACATGCTTTTAAATATTTTGCCACCCAAAGTATTTAATAAACTTGACCACTCTGGTCAGAGGGTTCTTTCCCATGGCCTGCGCTGCCCTTGGCGCGTCCGTGGCGGTGAGATCAGCACCAGAGAAGGGTGTAAAGAGGACGATCCGACCAATAAAAACATGACTAAATGAATCCAAGCGGACCGTGACCCTGCACTCAACAGACACTTGCACACTTTCCAGAAACGCCACACTAAGAGCCCGCTACGATAACGACCAAAGAAAGGAAAATAAAGGCAGATAGCGGGCCAAGTGTGTGGTGGACACACCCAGGGGTGGCAGCTCAACAAGCGGGGAAGAAGAAAGTGCTGACTGGGGAGGAAAAACACTGAAAGCCTTCCAGAGGTCCAGCGGGACAGCGGCGCTGACGAACATCGGAGCTGACGAATATCAGGGCTACGGTCCCCGGGCGGACCACGTCATCGCCATAGGAAATGTGCCACGGCCGCTTAGCTAATCTATTGGTGCTCACAGCAGGGGGGGGCGAAGATGATTGATGGCACCAAGGGGGTGCGGGTTGGACTGACCATTGCAAGCTCATCACCACAGTAGGGCTCCTCACAAGCTCTGGAGATATATTATATACTCTCTCGAACTCTCTAAGAATTCTCTCAAAGTACTCAGTCCTATTAGGTATACGCGCAAATGGTAGTTTCTTCCTGAAATGAATACAGAATATATTGTTAGATACACAGACTGATGGGATGGCCCCGGACACTAAATCCACCATCTTCTTAGCAGTAGCAGCAGCAGCCAAAAGCAAGACACAATTATTACAAGCCGTAAAACAAGTGTAGGCTCCAGCCATCTGTCTTTAGCTTCGAAAACCCACTATATCAACCTATTTATAGCGTCGTAATAATACATTATATATCTATGAACTTTCAACGTGGGGGCAGGATGGTGTAGTGGTTAAAGGGTTCCCAGCCTGTGTTTGATACCTCTTTGTACGCAGACTACCTCAGAGTATAGAGCAAGTTGCCCTTTTCTCTACCTGCTCCTTAATGGCCTGTATCTGAATGCCCTGTAAGTCGTCTGGGATAAAAGCCTAAATAACTATTCACTACATCTACATGATTCCCGAAGCAGTACCAATGAGGGTTGACATTAGTAGCAGTCACACAACAGACATACGCTTTCTAAAGCAGCTCCAGCTGTGGCCTAGTCAGCTTGCCTTTAGAGCTGGTGTTTACAGCCCTGACTGCTGGCAGGATGTCAGCGTTTAATCAGTGAGGGAGAGGAGCTGAAACACCCTGCTGTTCTGTCTTCTACACCCCCGCTATTAGGGTCAAATTAACATTAATAAACATATTGAGAGGGGAGTAGAGCTGTCGGTCATTATGTCGTTAGGGAACTTTAGAATTATAATTAAGAGCGAGGTGATGATGCGTGTCCGACGCTCAATACCTAGCATCACAAACGCCTGTGCACCCAGCATACAACATATGGCCCTGAAAGAGCAGAGAGGGCGACGGCAGACCTATGCAATTTGTTACATTCTCTCTCTTTTTTTCGGTTTTCATTTTCTCCCTGTGCCCTCTGATCACGTATTTCATCCCTCTACGCTCAGTCTGCCACGAGCAAATCACTGCTCAGCACCAGAGGGGGGGGGGGGGGGGGGGGGGGGGGGGGGGGGGAAGAGAGAGAGAGAGAGAGAGAGAGAGAGAGAGAGAGAGAGAGAGACGGAGAGAACACACAGACAGACACACAGAAGGACACATAGAAGGACAGACAGAGATGCGGTGAGAGAAAGAGAATGACAGAAAGGAATGGAGAGAGAGAGAGAGAAAGGGAGAGGAGAAGAGACACTTTGACCAACGTATTGTTAAGGGGGAAACATTCCCTCCCTTCTTCGTCCCTCCAAAGCGTCCACATTCTGAAGTTATGCTAAACTCTGCACTGTGGACGATAGTGTGGATTCGCTTGGCTGCTGCCGGCTCATTCAAGAGGCGTTGAATGGCAAACGAGGTGCTGTCAATCACACAGGGACATTAGAAGGCGTTGGAAATTGGATTTCCAGCCGTTATAATGAGATGTATGATAATAAGATAAAAATAATAAGATGCGCAAAAGTCAACATTCACAAAAGTCTGGGATATAACTAATATTGAACGTCAGAACTATCAAAACAAATTAACTAATAGAGATGAAAACTTTCTGAAGAACTGCAGTAAAAGTACAAAGTAACAATTACGGTTGGCATGTGGTGTTAAATATGTTTGGTTAAGTCACTCAAACTGTATATTCAGACTTTTTGGGAAGGGTATCCTTTAAAGAAGTCCTCATCTTAATGACCTCTACAGTCCAACCAATCAGCGTGCTGGGAATTTATCGATATCATGCACCGATCTGCATCTAAATCTGTTCCCTTCTGTCACAGCTCAGAGGAACCGTTTGATATTCCCTCCCACACTGCACAAAGTGAACTTCATGGAAACTAATTACTTAGCTTCATCGCTCCACATATCACCATGGGACAGAGCATTAGAGTTGCATCTTTGGTCATCGATAAATTCCCGTTTTTCCTATGAACGCTGTGGTAAATTACCTCCTCGCCGCGAGCAGAGGGGAATCAGAGGAGTGTTACACCACGGTTGCATCAACCACTTGGCGGTCATGACTTAGAACCGAAAGTCCAAAACACGAAAATAAATAAATATTAGTTTCTGTTTTTTAACTATGAGATAACATAATCGGTAACTACAAAAATATTATGGTTACGTAAAAAGAAAAAAAGATTTTCTTTTTTTAATAATTGGCATTTTAGCCTCATTGAATCTGTTAAGTATCGATATCATCAATCCCCAGAGCATGACACAAGTCAATATAACATTAGTCAGTGTGATGGACGGGGGGGAGGGACTTACCGATGTGAACGCCAGCAGCTCCTCCTCAGTCAGGTTGTGCACTGGGTTGCTCTTCTGGAAGTTGGTGCTGGGAGACAGGAGGTCAGGATCAGTACGCGGCACACACACACACACACACACACACACACACACACACACACACACACACACACACACACACACACACACACACACACACACACACACACACACTTTAATTCTTCCATAACAACGTCAGAATTTGTTATTCCCAGGTTTATTGATGATTTATTGACGACTGATCGGTTTGATTCATGATCGTTGTGGCGACCATTAGAGGAAAGTATTCGTCATGATAGACAAGCCTGGAGCATTAATCTATATCACTAGTGGGGGAGCCGAGGGGGAGTGCGGGAGATAGAGAGGGAGGGAGGGAGGGAGGGAGGGACAGGGAAAAGAGTGGGAGGGAGGGGAGGGAGGGGTTTATGGGGCAGGGAGAGACTAATGAAGGAGAGAGACAGAGGGAGGGAAGGAGAATCTCAAGAAATATGGCCAATTGATTTCCGCAAAGCCAGTTCATTATGAAAGCAAATCAAAGAAAAAAGCAACTAGAAAGAAACAAAAGACCCTCAATTCATTAAAGTATCAATCAATCACAAATCAATTAATCACGAAGTGAAAACAGTGCGGTCTCTACGAGGAGATGGGAGGTTCTGGGCGTAGCCGATCATTTCCCATGAGGATACATGATGCCAGTGTGGTTCTTTTACACAAGCAACTGGCCCGGGGACCGCCTCTGGTTCTGACGCTTTCTGCACTAGCTCGGAGTCAAACCCTCCGCCCCTGGCACTGGGTCCAGAGCGCAGGGTCGGAGGGGTCGGACTCTGTTGAGATTAGGCCCAGTAATAACCGGTGCTCCTCTGCACAGTCTGTTTGTTATCCTTCCACTGGAGGACCGTTTCTGCAGGCCCGGCGGAGCCTGCCAGGTGGACGCACCGCAAGGCTGTAGTAGAGCCGCCGCCCGTGAGCCAAGAACCCGACGTTCCCCGGTCCCTCCCCAGAGAACCCTCCACCAGTTAGTACTTTGTTTAGAGAGAAAATAGTAGTACGGTAACAGCCGATACTACTAGATACACTGTTAGACAAAATACTGCAGAGTATCGCAAAAACAGAAATCCAGACATTGTATTGATTTTTAAAAACAACATTGGTTCTTTCAATGCATTATCTGTGCCTTGGACGACGGCCACTGCAGTGTGGTAACGGTTACACATACATTTATTAACATGCTTGGTTACACCTAAATGTAAATAGACAAGAGGCACTCCAGCCGTGGGGATGTCCCGGGGAGTAGAGATTACAGAGAGATACTGGTAGTGAGAGTCAAAAACAACCAGGAACATTCTGTGGGATTTAACCAAAAAGATGCAGAAATCCCCAAACAGGAAGAGGTTTAAAAGGAGACAATCCCAAATATATGAGAGTTGCGCGAGAGGATAACTGAAACCAGTTGTTGATCAGTGGAAAGGTCCATGTATCGACTGCTTCCACACATCAGGTGTGTGTGTGTCTCTGTGTGTGTGTGTCTCTCCCTCTCTGTGTGTCTCTCTCTGCCTGTGTGTGTGTGTGTGTGTGTGTGTCTCTCTCTGCCTGTGTGTGTGTGTGTGTGTGTGTGTGTCTCTCTCTGCCTGTGTGTGTGTGTGTGTGTGTGTGTGTGTGTGTGTGTGTGTGTGTGTGTGTGTGTGTGTGTGTGTGTGTGTGTGTGTGTCTCTGTATGTGTCCCTCTGTGTGTGTGTGTCTCTGTATGTGTCCCTCTGTGTGTGTGTGTGTGTGTCTCTGTAGGTGTCCCTCTGTGTGTGTGTCTGTGTGTGTGTGTCTCTGTATGTGTCCCTCTGTGTGTGTGTGTGTCTCTGTAGGTGTCCCTCTGTGTGTGTGTGTCTCTGTAGGTGTCTCTGTGTGTGTGTGCGTGTGTGCGTGTGTGCGTGCGCGCGCGCGCGTGTGTGTGTGTGTGTGTGTGTGTGTGTGTGTGTGTGTGTGTGTGTGTGTGTGTGTGTGTGTGTGTGTGTGTGTGTGTGTGTGTGTTTCTCCCTCAGTGTGTGTGTGTGTTTCTCCCTCAGTGTGTGTGTGTGTGTCTCTGCATGTGTCTGTGTGTGCCTCTGCATGTGTCTGTGTCTGTGTCTGTGTCTGTGTGGGTGTGTGTGTGTGTGTGTGTGTGTGTGTCCACTAACGGATTATTCCGTTCCTTCTAGGTTACATGAAGCAACTTATCTCTCATTGTCGCAGTTGGCTAACGGTTAACGGCCATCAAATTAATCCTAACGAAAATAGACCAATCCCATAGTGTATAGCGTGCATGGAGTAATTGTTTATTGCCCTCACACTAAAACACACCACACATTTAATTATATTTAGGGATGAATATATTTAGATGGAATATAGTGCTGGCAAGCCAGTTGAAATCTCAGGCTTAGCTTTGGTATCGACTATCCTGTATAGAAGCTAGGTAAACTGAAAACCAAAAGTAGTAGCATATCTTTTACTTTATCTTAGCGAATCGCCAATATTTGCATATTATGTATATTGTACTGCCTATGGGTAACAGCAGGTACAACCTACACTTGACCACCTCGGCTTCCAACAACCATGGAATGAGGACAATACAATCTTTAATGGGAAAAAGTATAATTAAATTAAGACACACACACACGCTGTTGAGAGGTTAGTGGCAGCTGGTCAGAGGGAGCAACTGAAAATGCTACCCATGTGACAACGGGCCCTAACAATAAGTGCCACCTGACTGAAGGAACACCCTAAACGGCGATGAATTCATTACAATGATTCCCTTGCTGCTGTTGCCTTTAAAAGGATGAAGAGGAGGTAATCTGATTATAGCCGTAGTAGATTGATAGGCTGTTTAAATGCCTGTGGTAATGGGTGGGGATGGAGCCCAGAGTACGTATGTAAGAGACTGATCACCCTACATACCTGAGAAGCTCTAGCTCTCGGGTTATCTCTTATCTTGACCCACACATTGAAACTGTTGTCAGTTAAAGGAGTCATTTTAAATCATAAAAGATATGTTTGGCTAAAGTCAGGGGATACTGGCTATCTCGCTAATCAGGAGCGTGAGATTCAAGCATGATCCTCTTCACACTCTCTCCCGCCACACCTCCTATTTATCACTCAAATTACACGATATTTCGCCATCATGTAGACTTTTTCAATAATATATCATTGTATATAATCATACAATACGCGCCAAGCCACATCTTGAACCCTGCTCTTTGAAATCTGACAACAATCGGACGCAGACAGAGCAGAGTGCAATGAGCTCGACCCAAAGTCACGACGGCATACTGAAACCCTGACTATAAGCCTTACTAGTTTTCTGATCAACCCACAGTGATTTTGGAAAAGGCTAAATGGAGGCAACGTCTACTGCTTTTCATCATCATGAGATATGGCAAGTTGAAAGTGGCCTGAGTAGTTCATGAGGGGCCCGGGTGCAAGAGTTGTTATGGGCCCCCCGACTACCCAATAAAAATGTATTCTAAAAACTGATTGGTCAAATTCCAATTTGAACAAATACTGATTTTAACAACCTTCTTTTTATGGCCACTGATTTCACAGAGAGTATGTGTGCTCTGCCAATACCGTTCTCTTCTTATCTAGTTTTGACAGCAACTTAAAAAAGTCCAAATGATAAAACAGCAATGTGTGCAGAACTCCTTAAATAGATCCCAATCATTGATTAATGAAAATATAATCTACCGTTGATTAAATTGCATGTGCTCAAAATTAAGACTTTTGTGAGCTTTTGGAAATAATGATGTGATTAAAGAGGGAATAATATCTTCTGTCGCAGCTGCGGGTCTTTTATTGCGTTATATTTTTCATAAAAATGTACCCATAACTTTTTCTTGACAAGAACATTAATTAAGATGAGAAACATATTTGTCTGTTGATTAGACTAATATATCCATATACTGTTTGGAAACAAAACACTTTAACATCAAATTTAACCTTTTTAGCTTTACATTAATTAAATTATTTATGTAGACTGGGTAGCCGTGCCCATTCTTCCGGCAATCTTCCGAGTTTGCCCTGCAGAAGGGTCTGGAAAAAAGCAATACATTTCTTTCTAGTTTCGATACATTTTTGTGGGAGCCAATCACCAAGCTGGCTTTTCCCCCTTGCGTGCTATTGGCTGGTTTAACACAATGACGACAGGGAAGCGACGGCAAGCAGCCAATTGCGTACAGAGTAATTTGAACTAGACCCATTGATCACGCCTCTTGTGCTGAAGAAAATGACAGCAGCCTCCCCAGACCAACTAATAAATCTACGATTGAGCTTGGCCTGGCAATAGCCAGGCTATTATTCATATATTTAGGATTTAAAATTATAACAGAGCATTTATGATTACCTACATGATTTTATTTTATAAAAAAAAAATGTAATCTGAATGTCAGGGTTTTTCGGGCGATTTGATTGGCAGGGGTTATCGAGCGGTCAGATGGGCTGTGGTTTTTTCGAGCGAGGAGTAAGTGATGAGCATGGTAATCAAAAGGCAGCTCAAGTCGTTCCATCCAGGGAAATACCCACTATTTCACAATATATATATTATACAGTATAGACATGCACTAACCATATAAAGGGCACACAGGTTCCTCACTAAAGAAAGTCAAAGACGTGTTGCTCCATTATCCCAAATCATGGTTGACCGCCTTTTTGGTTCCCGGCTGTGAACTTGACCGGCGGTCCAATCAACATGGAGATAAGCATCGCGCACCAATCAGAGAGCAATTTATTCTCACACTGAGAATTACAAAATACGTCAAATTACTTGTACTATAGCCTCCACTATCAATGATATCGAGTAGCTGTGTATATATCTTTGTATATGTGTGCACATAAGAAACAAACCTAAGTGAGTCTGTTTCATGATCTGCTGAGTAGCGTAGCCCCCGACGGCTCCCCCACAGGTCAAGAAGAATCTTGCACCTTCGCAAAAAGTCGGGATTGTCAACAAGCAACTCATATAGATGCTTGTTGAGCCTGAGGTAATTATTTTTATTTATTAGGTTTCCCCCTTGAACGCGACAAGCTGTGTAAAATAATCCTCCTCTAATGAAGGGGGGGAGAGGGGGGGGGGGCATGTGAGACAGCAGACTGTACAAACTCATCACAACGCAGCCGGAGATGGAAAGGATTAAAGTCACCCAAACAAAACATCAGAGGGAATGCTAATCTCAGATTCTGTTTGTCATCATGGGAATGGTAATGTAAATAAACAATAAACCCTCAACAACGTCTGAAATACAAGTCAAAACCTGAAGTCGATTCCACGCAAAACGTTAGACTGTTCACTAATAGAGAATGTTAGTTGTGCTAAGGCTAGCCAGAGACAGGCTACCATTACTCTTCTGATGATGTGCTTCATTCGTTCCTGAAGCAAAACACGAATTGAGATTAGTTGAACAAAACAAGAGTTGACAGGAGGGTTTTACCCCAATACTTGAAAACATAAACATGAAACATAAACAAGAACCTGTGTTTACAAGATTGCCGAATGCAACATTAGTTAGCATTAGGCCCTACACAAACACTTAAAGTTCCCATAAACACACTGTTGAGCATTAGCAAGATCTAAAGCCTTCCTATTTGATCTGGTCAAATCTATTATTGATTTAACATAAGTCTAATTTGTTAAATATTGCGTATTCAACTGTCAGATATTAGTCAGCAAAATGTGAGTTTTACTCATCTGTTTCCAGTTTCCCGTGCTGTATGAGATAATTTTGCTTTAAGACGGCTCCCACATAATTTCTGTCCAATCAGGGCATCTGTTCTCTGATTGGTTAGGAAAACAATCTTGCCCGTCATATACCTATGCTCCCAGGTGCCTGAATGCAACACTTCTTAATTGTAGATATATTTAGGGAGGAAGGGATTTTCCTTAGTGTTTATTTTCAAAACCTTGCCCTCTTCTGCCATCTCTTTTGAACTCTCAAATCTTGAATAACACATCCTCTATCTATGATTATTCTTTGACTAGAGTCGACTCAGATGGGTTAGGTGTCCTAAGCTGTTGCTTCCGCTC
The DNA here is from genome assembly GCF_902167405.1 of Gadus morhua. Lineage (NCBI taxonomy): Eukaryota > Metazoa > Chordata > Actinopteri > Gadiformes > Gadidae > Gadus > Gadus morhua. The sequence continues at coordinate 14,924,240 of NC_044062.1, read as the reverse complement.
TTTCTCTGAAGCAATTTTTCTGTTGGAAACCCTGATCATGTTGACCTACGACCCCGATATAGTGGTTAATTATTCAACACACGACTCCGTTGCCCTCCTAATGGCTGCCAGGTGTGACGCTAATGATTCAGGTGTGATGGTGACCTTCTAGTCGGCTGGTACCCGAAGCAGAACACTTCTAACACCAGTGTAAACACCGTCACATGACCATATCACTGTTTCTTTTTCGACAGTTGGTGTTTCGTTGGCAGGCTGCAGCCCGGTGAAACGATGACTAAAACTAGCCAGACTTCTGCGATTTGACACTTTTCTACAGATCTTTTTTGACCAACAGCACATAAGCTTGTCGCAGTAGACAGTAATGAATAGTTATAAAAATTAAGACATTTTTAAATAACAATATGGAAAACTATAAAAAGGGATTAAAGAGTTGTACTGCCACTCGCGTCAACGGGACTATCAGCAGACATCTTCCGGGTGTTCTGTCTGTGAGTCGGTTGGTGAGTGCCTGGGTGTGGGTTGCCGTGGAGAACTCACCAGAAGCCCAGGAGGACGGCCTGGTCCTCGGCAGAGAGGCTGGGGACCTGGTGGAGGCCTGGGTCGGCCAGGTTGATCTGGTTCAGCACTGTGTCGTCGCCCAGCTCCTGGTCCTGAACAGACAAAACCCAAAGCAATAACGTGAGACCCTTTGTCCTGTACTGGTCTTGGTAAAACTACTCCCTGCAGTAGTTTGGTCTAATATTCTCAAATAAAGATATGTGGGACATATATAGCACTTTAACCATCGGTGGCCTCCCATTGACCAATTCATACACACATTCATACACCAATTGTTGTGTCAATCATGCAATGGAATGGTGTCTTGACACCTCGACAGTAGGAGGAGCCGGGGCTCGAACCAGCAACCTTCCAGTTGAAAACTTTTGCCACCGCTCAGCTGTCAAACACTACATGGCATTCCCTCACCCTTTTTAACCAACCTTCCTGTCTGCATTCACTGTTCTGACCATGAAAGTTACAAAAAGCCCATTAAAAAGAAATACTAAAGAATGTCCTGTATGTTATGGGATACATTGATCTAAGCATCATGGACCATGTGAAAGGTTCATGAAAGAAATACTTAACAGACATGGCCAACCAACCGCACATGCATGGAAATACAGTTACCCGAAAAGCATAACAAATACACATATATATATTTAAATAGTGTTGGGGGGAGTGGGAGAATAAATAGACAGGTTAGTTAAATAAATCTACAGTCGGATGACTCCTCATGTCAATAGGTTTATGTGGAATATGTAAAATAGAGGGCTTTGACTTGCCTGCCAAATGGCTGTTGTACCAGAGTGTAAACCAGAGTATGCGGTGAAATGTGCATAGTATAATCGTTTTTTGTAGTTTCATATTTGATCTATTATTACGCAAGACTGAACTCTCCAGAATGCGCTTGAACTGAACTCAGTAATAAAAATGAAACCATGTGGCCTTGCTGAAGCAGATGTGATTGCTCTGTCACCTGGTGAAGGAGTTAGACTGCGTTTCTAGATAACCAACGTGTTAAATAGAAAAGGCACGGAAGCTTGTTGTGCCTGCCTGCAGAGACACTACCCTGAACTACCCTTACAACACATTACTCCCCCGCCTTTTCAAACCACCTCTTCATCATCTCCACCTCCTCTGCAACAGTCTCCCTTTATCGTTTTACCTCAGACTTCACTACCTAAACCATTGATCAAGAAATCAAACATGCTGTAGAATCAAGTTTTTTATTCTTTCAGGAATATCAAAGCCCAGGCATTCATTGGTATTCCAGCAGCAAAGTACCTTACTGATAGAAGTTCCACTTGGATGGAAATCTAGGTCATAATCGCCATTCAAAACAGATCGTTTCTTTCCTACCAAGGAGACCTGATTGACAGCCGGATCTGTCTGCGGCTCAACAGCAAAGCTAGGAGATTCATAAGAACAAGACACGCAACCCAATGCCTTTGGTCCACGCACGCAAGAGAACAGACTTCCAAATAAGGCAATCCGTGGCCTGAATTAAATAATTCATGCCTCAAATAAGGCAGTCCACGCATTTCCCCGCAACTCGCAGGGCGGTTTGTGCAGACCATTGGCAGAGCTACGGTCAGGCTTAATTTAAGTAGCAGCAACATAACCAAAATATAACATGCAGGTGTTATTATATTACAACCAATAATTAACTTAAATGTGCATCCGGTCGTTTCTCCGGGGCTCCTGCGTATCTGGGAAGGCGGCCACAAACAACACCGGCGCAGCATCGGCCCAAAATATTCCATAACTATTTTTGGCAGGCAAAAATACCAAGCGAGTTCCTTAAGACATGTGTTTCACAGACAATACGTAATCCACTGAAAACGGCCAAGTCTGAGCAATATACAACCCCCAAGGCCGCCTTTACCCAGCCGATGAGTTCTGGCCCGAGGTTCCGTCTCTCGTGGCCACGGACCTTGACACTGGAGCGCCTCCCGTTACGCTCCGGTCCGGGCCTGAGAGCACTTGGCTCCGTAGGGTCGGACTTGGCTCCGTAGAGGCGGACGTGGTGCCCTGGCCCGACCGCCGCGAACCGTCCAGGGTTGGCCGGGGGACAAGAAGATTCCTCCCGGTGCCGGCCACTGTCTCGTCCCTTTGGGACGGCCGGGGACAGACCGCACCCAGGGAGCTCTGCTTAATGACCGTCTTGATTGAGCCCATTTCCTGCTCCTTCCTCTAGTAATGAGGGCATTAGTGGTCTGAGCCCCGGGGATGGGGAGCGGGGCTGGAACCCCGCCACCGACAAGACGGAGCAGACCCTGGGCGGACGCCAGCGGTGTTTACACGAGGGGTTCGTGTAACACAGAGTAGAGGGGTGTGGGGGAGTAAGGCACGTGGTCCAGTGGCTACCTTGTTCAGACGCTGACGGATGCTAAATCGCGAGCAAAGCACATCAGGGGGCGCTCAGAATTACTTTGTACGCCCCATGAGCATGGACGTGTTTCATTGTTACGTTATCTTTTTTTCCCACACTGCTGTGTCAACGCATGATTGATTTGCGTTTCGGTGTTACCTGACATGTACAGCAAGAGTACATCGATGGGGGGGATAAGAGCAACACTCTCAGGTGAGGGGACTAACAAGACGAGGGAGTGGCGTGCTCCCTAAACAATTGCCCTTGACACGAGACAGGTCGCAGTATAGTCTGAATTACCATCTGCCTTCCATATAACCAGCAGACCGCAGGAAGCCGCCCCGACACTGCTACGCTCCTTTCAACACCATTACCGTAGAATTGTCCTCCCAGGGGTAGGAAAAGAAGAAGACGAATAAAACCACACTCTGAATTGCCGTTATCAGAGTGGTGTGAGCTCATCTCTGTAAAGTGTGTTTGATTACTCAGCAGTTGTACAAATAGACCCGCACCACCGCTGGCAAATACTGTGGGCCGGGGATCTAAAGGTCAGGAGACCAGGAGGCTCTCTGGACCTGGGCCAGAGAAGGGCTCCTAGAGGTGAGGAAGTAATGCACCGGGAGGGACTCCCAATCAGCGCTACGCAGACCCCCAGTGGGTACCTGACCATGTTCCAGATGGTCCTTTTCTGCTTTTGGTTAAAGATCACCTTTTGGTGCATACATTCCAGAGCATGGGTGGCCGCAATGGAGAAAGGAAATAAAACATGTTTTATAGGTCATACATTGTATTGTGCATCTGTGTACCGCATGTTACATGTCTATATGCATATTGTGTAGTGCCTTGTGCATCAGTTCTACACCATGCATCTAAATGCATGGTGATGAGAGCAGCCTACAGGACCTTTCCTCTCCTCAACAAACACCATGACGACATGGGGGATGGTGTGCTTCCTAACGGAGATCCCTGCTCTGGGAGATTGAGCCCGTGTGAGGGCTGGGCTCTGTGCCGCTGTGGTGTGTTGCTGAGCGGCCGGAAGATGGGATGTCTGGGGGAGGGAGGGGGACGGTTTGATCAGGACCCCTACCCGGGGGGGAGCCCATCCATGAAGACTCTATGAACAGCTAGTGTGTGTGTGTGTGTGTGTGTGCACGGGTGCTTTTCCACATACACAACACTACCAGTTATCACCTCATCTTCCAGTGTTTCCTTCCATGGTAAAAAGTAAATAACCATTTGTTTTGCCTCAGCTTGACCTTTTGAGCAGGGCGTTGTTTGCTTCTTGTTTGTTGTTAATAGAAAAAGTGCTTTATAGTCTTCGGGAGCCAAGCAACAAATCTCTATTAGCTCTTTAGCCAAAAGTCTTCAAGATGTTGTCCGAGATTTCTAAAAGGATTATTGGTGCTTCATGCGTTTCGCCAGACCTCACCAACATGCCCCGGCAACAAAGTCTGCTGTAATTCCAGAGCCTCGACCAGAAGGGGCAAGGCAGACGAGGATGATTAGTATCCAAAAGAACATTCCAACACGTTTTAGGTAAAGAGGATGACGATGATGATTACAATGGTGGTGATGATGATGACGACGCTGGTGGCGATGAAGATTGAGCTGATGATGATGATGATGATGATGATGATGATGATGATGATGATGATGATGACAGCAATGACGATGGTGATGATGGTGCAGAGGGGAACGCTCCCCTCTGCTGAACATGTTTGGTATTGCAAATTAAATACCCCCATAGGAGGATCAAGTGATTCCTTCAAGCCAAGACGTTTAATTGTAGCTCCCCATCATCGCTGGCCCCTTTTCAGGGCAGCTACCAAACGATTTGTAGAGGACAGGATTGATTGGTAGGATTGAAAGTCGGATCTTTGATTTGGAGGCATGTCCCAAGTGAATTGAATTCTACCAGGGATTGAAAATCCTTGGTTTACTTCCACTAGAAGTGTGAACCTCTAGTGTTAAATGGTTCGTGTTGACCGGGGATGTGTTGCGATCCATCCGTGTACTTGACCCTAACAGGGTGGTGTTTGTCCTTCTAGCCCTTGAGCCTTTACGGTGGCAAATCTTTTCATCCACCGCTGGGATAACATATCCAGAAATGAGAGCGCTGTCTGAAGCCCAATGAGAATCAGCCCTAAATGCACTACTACTACTACTACGGCTGCTAGGCATGAAGCCGGTCAAGACCTAATAATGCACAACGTTATAAGAAATAAAATAATGTGATACTATAAAATCTGTAATAAAAATTCAGAATCTGTTATATTTGGCTTGAAATTGAATTCTAAAAATGATCCATGCAATGTCACATCGTTTCAGCAAGAAATGGGGAAATTTATTCCAAATATGGATTATGGATGCATGTATGGGTGGAAGTACAGGGATGGATGGATGGCGGTTCATATGAATTGACGGATGGTGAGTTAGATGGATGGATGCATTTGTATGGATGGATGGATGGATGGATGGATGGATGGATGGATGGATGGATGGATGGATGGATGGATGGATGGATGGATGGATGGATGGATGGATGGATGGATGGATGGATGGATGGATGGATGGATGGAGGTACCTTGGGCAGACTGGATACAGGCGTCGGGGGGAGCACCGGGCAGACTGAGCGATCCGACTCAGGTCCGTCCGACTCCTCTTTCCTCTTCACCTCCAGAATGAGCTGGGCCAGGAAGCTGTGCTGGAAATGGGTTCGCTTCCCCAGGGCACCTGCCCACAAGCAAACGCACCGCACTTTAACACTGACAAACTTTGCCTAGTCTGAAAGCAATTGGGCATCCATTGATCACCTGATCATTAGTTTATGCAGGATACCCCCTTGAGCTACATAAAGCGTCTTCAAGGAGTTTTACAAACCTGAATTTAATTTGTTCTTAATGCATATAGTAAGCTTAACCAATCAGCTTCAATAGACACTTAATCTAAATTTGCCTACAAGGCTAATTTAGATTAAGAAACCCCAATGGGTTTCATTCCTACAGCATACTTTCTGTGTACGGAAATGGCAACAACATGAATTTGAGTTTTCCCCCCTAAATAGTGACTGTATATTGAATTTTCTCAAGCCGCTAAGGACTAGTTATCTCAAATTGTTTCATTTAATTAATTCAAATGCACAGACAAATTCTGGAGCCTCATAATTGCTATCCATAACTCCTAAACCCGGCCGGGGCCTACCGGTGGTGCTGAACTCCAGGCCGGTCAGCTCCTTGGCCTTCTCAACGTGCTCCCTGGCCTGCTGGTACTCCCAGTAGAAGAGGCTGGTGTACATGCACTCCAAGTGAAACTGGATGGCCAGGTCCCTGAAGCACTGGTCCGAGAACAAGGACTCGCATTTCAGCACTGGGGAAAAGAAAAGTTAGCAAAATAATTAAGGGAAAGCAACCCGACGCGAAACTCAGCATCGACCGGTCGAACCGTTGCTGATTGAGAAAAACCACTCTGAGGTAGAACGTTCGAGTGGAGATGAAACCTTCGAAGACTTGCAATCCAACCTGCCAATAGAACCGCGGCGTCTGGCAGGCTGAATACTAAACATCCCATGCATCCTGCCCCTCGTCAGGCAGCCAAGTGAAAGTTGGAGTCATCACCACATTAAGTCCAGCGGAAAGACAAGCGGTGCCATCAACGGCAGAATGTGAGCCAGCAGCTAAACATAAGAAAGGTAAGCCTGGATGAAGGAGGAGGAGAACGAGAAGGAGGTGGTGGTGGTGAGAATACGAGAGGCCTGGGGCTCTCATTCTCAGAGCTCTCTGTCTAGCTCGCTCACTCGCTCCCAGAGGTTGAGAAAGAGAGAGAGAAAGAGCATGCTGTCCTTAGCCTACCGTTGCGTTGTAGGTAGGTTGGACTGGTGTTCCCCAGAGAAGAACGTTGTCGAAATGTTGCTGGACTTTCAGCATAAATATAATATAAATGTATCTGTTTATTTTCTCTTATTGTTCGATTGTGGTGAACTAGATCCAAAAACGATCAGGCAAATCAACAATTGTTTATCAGTTGTTTCTTTTCGTGTGTGTGCGTGTGTGCAAGCATGAGTGCACGTGTGTGAGTGTCCCCAGGGAGTCAACCACCACGGTCGTAGACGCAGCGAAACGATTCAGCCCCGTCAGGAGGAGATGGGACGAGGAGGCTCATTAGATACGGCCAACGCCAGAATCAATTAATCCAACAATCACGCTTCTAAATATAAACAATGGGATACAACAACGTTCCCATTTCCCCAGGGGGAGACTTCCGAATCCAGAGGTGTCATGCAGAACCTCAGCGATTCCCGGGTGAAACTTAAAGCGCTCGGGCGTGACGGGACGGAAGCAAAATAATGTTTTAGTCTTCTCGTGTACCAAATAGACTTTAACTCTACTTGAAGGGAGCACAAATAATAGAACCTTGTTACATTCATGCTCCATGCGCTTTGCGCTGTCAAAACAAAGTGATTTTAGTTCTCGTTTGTATCTCGCTACAAATAGGAGGTGAACTGAACCCTCGCTTTGAGCTCGGGGGAGACACTACCTGGATGGAGGGAGGCTTTCTGAACGTAATCTGTCTGACTGGGAGGCAGCCTCCCCTCCATCTCTCTCCAGCTCCATCGCTCCCTCTTCACCCCTCATTACCATTCGTCTGCACCCTCACCAGCTACACTTTAAAAAATCACTTTTTCAGCCATTTTTTCCTCATTTATAATTTTCAATCTCTTTCCTTCCCCAGATAAAAGGGGTCAGCAGGTCCACCACCAGCCTGTGAATATTAAAAATGTTTTCCCTGGCAAAGTGGCTGTCGGAGGATAAAAGACACGCTCTTCTGAGGGGAGGGATCTGGTGTTTGGAGCCGTGAATACAAAGCACACACACCGGTGAGTCACAGCCCGGCTCACTCACAGCGGCCTGCTGAATAACCGATTCATCGTAAAGCACCACTCACGGTGGACGCTTCTCTCAGATTATATTAGGTTCCTATGAGCAGTGGCAGGGGAGCGAGTAGGAAGGGTTGAATACACGCGTGCGACCGATTGAGCCGTTCGACTCTTTATCGCGATAACGAAGATCCAAGAGACCAATGAATCCCGTTCGGCGGTCTTGTGGTGAAAGAGAGACACGCGTTCTTGTTTGAAAATGAAACAAGCCGTTTCAATCGACGACACTTCCAGTTGATTTCAAACCCGTCCTCCGACAGGCTGATGAATGAAAGTCGGGAAACACTTTGAGATACGAGCTGTGTTCGAGAGGCGATGAAGTCGACACTGTAAAGGGAAAAAAGTGATTAGGCAACGGGGATGCGGCGCCGAGGCTCCGGGGCGACTTGAGAGACGGATGGCGGTGTCTCCAGCGTCAGCGTGATGGACGACAACCTGAGACCAACAGGATGAAGCGCGAGGGGGGAAGTGGGCCGTGAAAAGAGAAAGACTGAAGCAGCGCTTTCTGATTCAGATGACGCTCCCAAATATTAATGACAATAAGATTGCATGTGTGAGTGTGAATGAGTGTGAGTGTGAGTGTGAGTGTGAGTGTGAGTGTGAGTGTGAGTGTGAGTGTGAGTGTGTGTGTGTGTGCCTGACCTGTGTCCATGCTACTCTGGCCCAGGCCGTGGAGCTGTGGGGAGCGCTCGTCCAGCAACTGCTGGTGGAGGTTCACGTAGCGCAGGGTCCACCAAGGGAGCAGCTACACACACACACACACACACACACACACACACACACACACACACACACACACACACACACACACACACACACACACACAGTAAGTAAGTATTTGTTAACCTTAGCAGTAATAAACCAACGTACATACACAGTAATATAAGTGCACGCAGTATGTAAGTGATCAACCAACATGAACCACCCCTATACCGAGGAGGGGGAGGGGTGGACTAGGAAGCAGTGAGGGGCAGGCAGCATTGAGACTGATGGCGTCCCGCAGGGTTGGCTAAAACACTAGCATGTGCAGAACACAGAGGATGCTGACGGGCCTGAAAACACGATGACGGCGTCGCCAGTTGAGGGGGGTTGTAGCCATGTTAGCGTTTCTGTTGGCCCGTATACAGACCTGCGTTGCCGGGATGTATGTGTGAGTGAGTGTGGGAGTGAGTGAGAGAGACGGAGAGGGTGTATGTGTGGAGGGTGTATCTGTGGAGGGGCTTGGGGGGGGGGGGGGAGATGACGGATGCATACTCGCATGTTTCTGGGACATCACTAGCATTAGCTTCATACTGGTTTCATGGAGACAGTTACCATCCTATTGTCCCTTCTCTGATTGGTGTTCTTCATATCTTGAGTAATGCTGGAGGAAAGCAGGTCAACAGTTTGCATAGCTGGCGTTCACTACTATTGTTCTCCTACCTTCCGCTCTATTTGTATTATTATTTTGCCTCTTCTTGGTGTCTAAATGTAAAGCCCTGTGCACTGGGTAAAACAGATTCGGGAGCCAGACACTGTGCGCTTTACACTGAATATTTTTCATTATGCACGAGACGTCACTGCCAATAGAAAAAGCACCGCAGAATACTTTTACAAAAGATACCAAAAAAATCCGTCCATGAAAGATGTGAATAATATGCATGCGCAGGCATGCCATACCATATTAATTCAGTTTCTGTGTTGAAGTGTTATATTATTCCCATTATTGTGTTTCCCAGCAGCAGGATTACCATTAGTTGGGTATTGGGAGCGTGTCTGGGGAGGCCCGTGGAAGTGAGGAGAGACTCTGTGTGTTGTCTCTCTCTCCTGAGGGTCTCCGCACCACAGACCAACGCTGCATTACATTACCATCCGCTGAACGTCGTGGACAAGCTTCTGCCCCAGCACCCGCACACACGGTGTGCATTATTTGGAGCCACTCTAACATCGTTACACATTCCATGGGGGAACAGTCCACTGTATTTACTCTTGATTTAGTTAGTCGTACAATGAGGGCTGCGCAGGCAGGGTATGAATATTTGCGTCTGTCCGTGTGCAGGTAAATAGAAAATTGTTATTAAGACGCTGGTAGGGAATACAAAAGCCTGACCCGTTCCCCTAAGGCCAGAGAGTGTGTGTGTGTGTGTGTGTGTGTGTGTGTGTGTGTGTGTGTGTGTGTGTGTGTGTGTGTGTGTGTGTGTGTGTGTGTGTGTGTGTGTGTGTGTGTGTGTGTGTGTGTGTGTGTGTGTGTGTGTTCTATAGGCATAACAATATATATATTTGTTTTATATACCAATTTACATGTTTGCTTGTTTCTCATGAACAACAACTATTGCTCATCGATACGTCAAACTAATTACAACCAACTACACCTACTGCTTGATCAATACGATCAATACGGGTAATGGAGTGGAGAGCTGGACCGGTATTCAGTATCAGCAGTGAACAAATGGTACCAGATTTACCTGCAAGCAGTTAGAAATAGTTATGGTTGGATGTTAGATTAAGGATGGTTAAAGTAAGAGGTGTAATTCAGATGTAAAACACTAAATTCTTATGTGGAAATGATTAAGATACATGATTAGCTTAGATATGGGTTAGGTATTCAATTATATTGCAGTTAAATTTCGGTGAGGATAAGATATTAATCTAGCAACCGCTATGTTTAGTGTATAAGATTAAGTATAATCACTGAGCAATTCCGTTTGAGATGAGGTTGTATTCCCGGTCTGGGATGAATAAATTACACACTCAGAGATGGTCACGTCTCGGTCAGCCTTTAGATAGTCCGATGATGGGTTGGTGTGGTTCGGGTCAGGGGGAGGGATCTGGGGTAAAGCATTGCATCCTGGGTAATGAGGAGCGTACCTGGAGCTGCTCCATCTTTGGAGAGCAGGAGAGGAGGACGACCCGGGCCAGGAGGAGGAGGAAGGGGTTGGAGACCAGGCTGTAGACCGCCTCCCCGTCCAGAACCAGGCTTCCCTGGAGCTCATCACTCAACGCCTCGGGCTGGGGGAGAGGCAGACGGAGACACGGAACATATTATCGGTACGTGATCGCAACTATTTGTAGTTGTTGTGCTATGTTTGTCAAATGCTTTGGCAATATTGTTTCAGCGTTCATACCAATAAACTACATTTAATTTTGAGAGAGAAAGAAAGAGCAAGGAGCAAGAGAGAGAGAGCTGAGGAATCTGTTCGTCTAATTAGGACCCCGGGGGTCGTTTCATAACCAGGACATTCCTCCTGCATATGTCTCCCTTTCTCTCCCCCTCTTTCTCTCTCTCTCCTTCGTCGCTCTGTCAACAGCACCGCAGGTTCACGTACATGTGTGTGTGTTTGTGTGATCATGCATCAGTGCACAACACAAAATGCACGCGTGCTTCGGCAGCTGATTAAGACACAGAGGAGCAGTGGAACGAGTTGTAATCGCAGGAGGAGAGTGTGGATGAGGAAAGGGAAGGAGAGGAGGTGATTGTTGAGGATGTGAAGAGGAGGGAGAGGAGGTGATTGTTGAGGATGTGAAGAGGAGGGAGAGGAGGTGAAGGGGAGGAGGGAGAGGAGCTGATTGTGGAGGATGTGAAGAGGAGGGAGAGGAGGTGAAGGGGAGAATGTGAAGAGGAGGGAGAGGAGGTGATTGTTGAGGATGTGAAGAGGAGGGAGAGGAGGTGATTGTTGAGGATGTGATGAGGAGGGAGAGGAGGTGATTGTGGGGGCTGTGAAGAGGAGGGAGAGGAGCTGATTAACTAGGGTGTGAAGAGAAGGAAGAGGAGGCATGGGGAGGATGACATGGAGAAGGAAGAGGAGGAGGATGAGGGAGAGGTGATAGGGGAGGAGGAGGAGGGGAAGGAAGAGGATGAGGGAGAGGTGATAGGGGAGGAGGAGGAGGGGAAGGAAGAGGATGAGGGAGAGGTGATAGGGGAGGAGGAGGAGGGGAAGGAAGAGGATGAGGGAGAGGTGATAGGGGAGGAGGAGGAGGGGAAGGAAGAGGATGAGGGAGTGGTGGCAGGGGAGGAAGTTGTGGGAGGAGGAGGAGATGACGGAAGAGGAGATTACAGAAACCGGTCCCTGAGTATCGTGAGGTCGTAGCTCTCCCTCTAAAGGTCACCTAGCGGTCCTAGCTTTTGCCGTTGTCCAGAAATACCTTGCGGATAATGTGTTTGTTTATTATCCCCCTGTCTCACGGAAGTGCGATTCTGTCGGCCAATCAACGGACTGCGTGTGTAGCTCGAACTTGCCGGGACCCTTCAGGCATCTCAGTGGTCCCTGAAGATCGTGGATCTAACATTAGATTGGCATTACATTAATTAATTTGCATGCCAGTTTTATTTAATTTTATACCGTGTATTCTCCGCGTAAATCCATGCACCGAACCGTGACATCCGTTCAATACGAATACATGTATCGTTACACCCCTATTATATATAGATATGCAAAGATATATAAAGAAAAAGAAAGAGACATCGAGAGTGAAAAGGTGATTACATGAAAGAGAAGGAGCTACAGAGAGAGAGACAGAAACACACAGAACTAGGTACAGGTGTGCTGCAGGAAGTTGTGGGCGGGGCTAACCTGTGCTAGGGGGGCCAGCAGGGAGGGGGGCAGCAGGTCGGGGAGGTTGAGGCTCAGTGAGGGTCCGGTCCAGTTGCTCTGTGCGAACAGGTGGAGACAGGCCACTGCCAGCACAAACACCACCACCACCCTGGGGGGGAGAAAGGAAGAAGGAGAAGGGGTGGGGGTCAGGAATGCTGAAAGTTTGAAAAAAACTCTAATATTTTATAATTAATCAACAGACGCTTTCATCCAAAAAGATTAGGAAAACGGAAAGCGTTAAGCTTGGCCACTTTCTAATACAAGAGTCCTGCTTCAAAGTCCAAGTTCTGTAAAAACTTGGAGGAAAAGTGGGACCCTTGGAGTCATTGATTCAATTCAGAGAACACATTGACAGCAGTGGTCCAACTTTCTCTATTTTGTTGCAGAAACAGAGTTGAACAAAACAAGTTCATGAAGCATTACGGCCGGGAGTTAACAACCTAACCACGTTTATATACTGGCCACTCAATATGAACACAAAAGAGCTACGATAAATAATGATAACTCATTATTTACACACCACCGTCAAAATGCCAGTTCCAATTTTTAACAAAGATAACATTTTAACAATCTAATGTGTGTTGCATACGAACAACAGATTAGGATGCAACACATCCAAATGGAAGAGGACGAGGCAATAACCGCAAAAATGTCAGAACATTTCTTATGTAAATAAACACAGATGAAAGATGCTTCTACGGATGGAGTCCAAACACTGGAAACTGCCACCATTATGTGACATGATTCAGAATAGAGCTAAGAGAGAGAAAGAGAGAGAGAGAGAGAGAGAGAGAGAGAGAGAGAGAGAGAGAGAGAGAGAGAGAGAGAGAGAGAGAGAGAGAGAGAGAGAGAGAGAGAGAGAGAGAGAGAGAGAGAGAGAGAGAGAGAGAGAGAGAGAGAGAGAGAGAGAGAGAGAGAGAGAGAGAAACGGATGCAGGCCCACTCATTCCCAGAGGGGTGGGAAAGAGGGCGATGTTAAACTCTCCTTATTAAAAATTACTTATTCATGACAGTAGGGGGTGAGGAGAGGAAGGATTGTGTGTGTGTGGGAGGGGGGGAGAAGAATGAGGGGGAGGAGAAGGATGAGGAAAGAGGAGGAGAGGGAGGAGGAGGATGAGGAGGATAAGGAGGAGAGGGAGTAGGAAGGACCTGATTGGCTGACATCTCGTGATAAACACGTCTCCCGCCTATCAGTGCACCGCTGGCGTTGCCATGAGAATCCCTTTTACGTGTTCACCAGCGGGAGGCCAATAAAAGTTCCAGCCCGGCGTATTATCCTCCACGTCTATCTCTGGGATCCGAGCCCCCTCGGAGGGCAGATCGGATTGCGTGGGGAGCCGCGGGACTCAGGGATAGGAGCGGTGTTCCTGATCCTTATCTGGGCTAAGCCCCCCCCCCCCCCCCCCCCCCCCCCCAACCCCCAAGGTGATCAAGGGATACAAAACACCCCTGCTGTCAGCACACGCACACAACTAAGCCAGGCCAGCGCTACCATCAACTACTGGAAGAAGAAATGATTCCTCTCAAGTATTCTGGGGTACGTTTGTGTTTCGTTTTACACAAAAACATATAATGTACACAAGTATAATGGACTTGTTTACCTAACACCTTCACTACAGACACATACATCCCCTACATATCATCAGTGTGCCGGGTTGGTTGTATCGAGGGTCTAACAGATCCATCTGAGGCCGGTTGTGTTTCAGAGAAAGATGACAGATTCTTGATACAGAGCTTACTTTACTTTACAGCCTGCCGTGTCGACTGACACCTGATCTGTATCTCTGCTGCGGTTTATATCTTCCAGCCGGTGTTCGAAAACATCGTAAAAACACACTCAAAAACACAGAGGCAACTCTCTCTCCAAACACCATCAGGATGAGGTTAGAGTTCCCAACAGCCTTCTGCAGGTGATGTTCAGCGCCGCCGCCACTATACGACTGACCGCCCGCCTCCACAAACAAATGCACTTTTAACAACGTGCCACGACGATGTGTGCATCTGCTCATGTCAGAATCTGCATTCTATTTGACAGAAAATATTATATGCTGTAATATAGGTGAATATATAATATACCATAATTAATATAATACATCTTTGAAATCAAAGACTGGCCAGTCTCTGTGGGCACAGAGAGCTCTGTTCTACCGCGTATTCACATCCGGTCTTGACAAAAACCAACACATTTAAAATCCATGTGATTGATGCTTTTAAGCGTTTAGAACAAATGCGGCGGCATTCAATATAGCGGCGCAATAATGATGAAAATGCATTACCGAGTCCTGGAGACAGAATGAAATTGGTTCACAATGTAAGCTTCGAAAGCTTTGCAGGCATTTCAGAATAAAAGCGTTTCAATTGTGTGTTATGCTACCTGTCCGACTGGCTGTCCTCGGGGGCATCCGACAGGTAGGCGAGGAGCCGTCTCTCCAGGTGGGCTTCAATGCTGTCGCCATGGCAACAGGCCTCGCCCCCCAGCAGCTCTCGGATTACAGGGCTCCGCAGTACCCCCTCGTAGTCCCCCGTCAGGAGACAGCGCAGCAGTGGGCCTACTTCTGTCAGGGAGCCATAAATAAAAACCATCAACAGCCTGGACCGCAACAGCCCTGTCTGGGGAGGGAGTCTCCTGGCAGATGCTTTGTGTTATTCATTTATTCATCATTTATTCATCATCGTTTCACAAAGTCATATCCGAAACACTCGGGAATCAGGTTAAGGGGGAGGTCGCTGAACAAACTGAACCCCAATACAAGAGTGACAGGGCCTCCGTATTTAAAAGCTTGTTCAGTAGACTTCTATTTTAAAAAACATGGCCACATTCAGCCAGTAACACGGCTCACATCCTTGTCGTTATCATTCTTGAAATCACACTTGGCCATCTACACCAGTCACAAGTTACGCATTGCTTTCCATTAAGCCAGCTGGGAAAACACTTGGTTCGATCCTCTGATTCATTTTGGACGTTTTTTTTTTTAAATGCAAGTAAGTTGAAGAGGAGTTCAGGCATGGAGGAGTCCTCTCAGTGTTAACCTCGTCACCTCCATCCCCAGCTCAACTCCTCCTCTCCATCTCAACCTAGCCCTCCCTCCGTCCTTACCTTCACCTCCTCACCAACACCTCACTATCCCACCACCTCCTCCCTATCCCTTTTACCTCCCCACCACCACCTCCGCCTCCTCATCACCACCATGCCGATTAATCTCCCTCATCAGCCTCATTAAGTTGACCAGCATATTAAAACTACACCCGATAAATGCAGCAGGGCCCCCCACCACCATCATCCCAACCATCACTACCACCATCACCACCTCCACCATCACCATCCCACAAGCTTTAATTAACCGCTTTTATTGGCGCCAGAAGGGACAGGATTTGCTGGAATATTACAGTTACCAGTTCTAACTGCCTGGGGGGGATGGGGGGGCTGCAATGATTGGATGGAGAGAAAGAGACGATTAAAGAAGAGGGAAACGGATAGGAGAAAGGTTGAGAGAGCAGGATAGAAATAGGGATGATAAACGAGAGGAAAAGAGAGGGGGATGATGGAGAAAGAGAAACGGAAGATAAATGGAGTAAGGTAATGAGAGGATAGAAGGGAGAGAGAAAGAATGGGAACGGAGTGGAAAGTGGGAGGCCGCCACGGCCTCCCACTTTCTCTCTCTCCCTCCGCAATGGAGGGAGAGAGAGGACAACTAGATCAACGTGTAGTGATGTTGTTGTTTGATGAAGAGAGGAACCCGGAACGCAGCACTCAGTAATAGAGCTATCCTGTGAGATGAATCGACTGGCAGGCTTTAATCACAGAACTTCTCAGCAGCAGAAGGACACGCAGTCGTTTCCAGAGACAGGAAACACGTTTCCAGTCAGGCCAGAGGACTCAAGATGTCGTCCTCCACTCGCCCTAACTGCATCATGAAAGGCAGGAACCGCAACTAAACCTCGAACCCAGAATCCAGAGCCAGGAGATGGGAGACTATGCCTGCTGAATCACAGACCTCTGATACCAGAAAGGGTGTGGATGTTATGTTTAAAGCTATCTCCATCTCCATCAGACTATCATGAAGCCATTGATTGACTAGTCCTGCAGCAGCAGACGTTCGGAGAACTCCCCCCCTACCAAACAGCTGCCCACAGACCTCGCCTAGACCTAGAGATAGACCTAGACTTTGGATTGGTTCTGCAAGCCAGGTTTTGTTTTAATCTCAAATTGTTTTCTACCCAGTTTCAGAAACCTGGGAGACAGGGAGAGAAGCGTTTAGAGACTGGCTTGAAAATCTATTGATTGACTGATGGAACCCTGCATAATGAGATGATGCAACATGCATGTAAACATGATGGAAGAAAAAGTAAATAAGGCAAAATAATAAATTACATACTTTCGTACAGTCGCCATTATTACAGCAAAGTAACGGCTTTAGAATGACGGAATCATTCAAGGGCAATGTCTCATTCGATCAGCAGTGTCACTAGTCTTGCCATAAACCCACAAAACTGGTGCAGGCTTGTAAGAAGATTTGGTATGAAGCATCTTGAATCTTGAATCTATAACTTGTTGCCAAACAAGCTACGAAGGCCTCAATCAACCTAAGTGATCTCCAACTCACCATTTAAGTCATGAAATAAATGTCATGAGGTCATGTATTAGCTAAATTAAAAGCAAATTAAAAATGTTCAGTGTGTATTGGTGGCCTGTTGTTGCCTGTATGGGGGTAAGTAGTTACATTCAAAAATGTGTAATTGCCTCACAGCATCTCGTAGCCAAGTGTCAAGTGATGAGGTTCTTCAATAGATAGTTATATTTTTTAATTTACAAGTAAGATAGCAATTATGACTGAAGAGGGGCAGTGAACTGAAAATGTTGCTTTTTTTTTACATGTTAATATGTCTTATTTGATCTTCAATACAGTCATATATGTGGGGTGTGTGTGAGTGAAGTGTGTGCAAGGTGTGTGTGTGTGAGGTGTGTGCCAGGCGAGTGGGGGTGGGTGGAGCTCCATCTTGGCAGCGGTTAATGTTGCGGGCCGCGTCCGAGAGAGGGTGAAGCTTCTTGGACAGTTAGAGCATAACGCCATGCTTTATGTGGAAGTAGATATAAAGGGCTGACTAAAAAAAACTCAACAATACCTATTTTCATTGGAAAATACACGAATTAAAACTGACTTGAACGTTATATTCCATTTGAAACAAACGCTGAAGTGAAAACATGACTAAAATCTTGTGTTTTGAAAGAAAACCAAAAATGTAACTTATAAGGTATTAATATGCCCTGTATTTATGGTTTGCCTGTGATGATAAATTGATTGTTATATTTATTTGTAGATTCTATACAATGTACAACTACGTTTTGGTGCAAGAGTTGTTTTTTTCAAAGTGTCTGGGGGTATGAATACCCTTCATATTGGCTCTAGCCGATGCCCCTCAAAATGTCTATCCACGGCCCTGGATTTTCACAGAAAACAGTCAACTAGAACATTTTATGGCTATCACTCAGTGAGTAATGTAATAACACAATCAACTATAACACTAGACTAGAGGATCCATACGGTTGTAATAGTTTATGTTTTCAAATTCGAATTTGAAAACACTACTGGCAAGGTCACTTGAGATGCGCAGTCATAGAAGCAATCACGCTTTAATGTTTACAGGCGAATACGGGTTCGTTCCCCCACGAAGGAATCATTATATTTTATTTCCCAGGTGGTGCGTTTGAGCTGCTCCACTACAATCATTAATCTTTAGCGAGGAGGGGGTGATGGTGGTGGGGGTGTGGGGGGGAGGGGGGGGGGGGGGGGGGGGGGTAGGAGGCGCGTCTGCTTCAAGGTTACAACTGAGGAAACATCCATCCATCGACTCGTTGGTTTCATTTTAGCGCATAACAGTCGGACGCGACTGCGATTGGTCGACACACATCAGCGGGATGAGATGATAGACGGGCTGATGATTGTTTCGTGTAGAGTTGAAGGATATCACTTGTCAAGTTTCAAATTACAAATAAATGGAAAAACGCAACGACGTAAGCATCTCAAGAAAGATTTACTAATGACAACTAATGACAATATATATGATCAGATCATTGTTTTCGCATTCGGGATAGTTTGATATACAGGCGTTAAAAGCCTGCGCTGCCATCGATCAAACGGTAATTAATATACAAGGATGGATAGGAAACGACATGTACCAATACCTCGCGATGACTGACCACCGCCGAATATACCATCATTAACCTTAGAGACACAAAACGGCTACTGAGGATGATTTGGTGTCGATTTGGAGTGCATTTGAACTTCACAGTGGATCACTGCATGGTGTGTGTGTGTGTGTGTGTGTGTGTGTGTGTGTGTGTGTGTGTGTGTGTGTGTGTGTGTGTGTGTGTGTGTGTGTGTGTGTGTGTGTGTGTGTGTGTGTGTGTGTGTGTCGAGTAGTCCCAACACAATCGCATGACATCCTATGGTCCGTTTATTACCGGCTTGATTGTGTCATCTAACAAAAGCTTAATATCATGGCGTAGCGTTTCTAGCAATGGACACAAGTTGCGAAAACCGTGGAAACAGACAGCAACGAAGCATTCGCGTTTCAGTATTAAAACATATAAATAACACAATAAATACTTTGGAAGCTCTACGTGAACACACGGAATGCTGTGAAGAATGCACAGCAACAATCAACAATGACAATACATGAAACGAATGTTTAATCGATCATTAGGTGGACCAAACGGAGCCTGTGTCTCTTACCTGCAGTGGTGGAAGAGTTGTGCTGCCACTCCGTCTCTTCGCCGGGTGTTAACACCCCACGCAGGACCGCTATCTCCACGTCCCGCATCTCTCTCTCTCTCTCTCTCTCTCTCTCTCTCTCTCTCTCTCTCTCTCTCTCTCTCCCTCTCTCTCTCTCACTCTCTCTTTACCTTTCTCTCTCTCCCGCTTACTCTCTCCCTCTATAGTCAATGTGTGTCGCTGAATCGTTCCTTTCCAGCCGGCACTGGTGCACTTCTAGGATAACGATTTGTCTTTTAGTCGCTATGTGTTAAGAGGGAAATAGGCCTGTGTACACCACTGGTGATGATAGCAGAGACCGTATTGAAAGGATGATGTGCGTGTTATTCCCGTACATGTGCTGCAGTCAGTACGCAGCCATGACAGCTGCCCGGTGCATTCTGGGTACGGGTTCACCAGCGCCCCACTTCCTGGTAGGATGGACGTTATTGAGAATACAATTTTATTACTTGGTTATTATAATATATAGTAATAGCAAAACATCGAACCACTTTAATATAAAGGCTGATGGAGAATTATGAATACATGCTGATATATATATATATATATATATATATATATATATATATATATATATATATATATATATATATATATATATATATATATAATGTTCCTTTATATCATATCATATATTTAATATATTATGCATACATATATATATATATATATATATATATATATATATATATATATATGTATGCATAATATATTAAATATATGATATGATATAAAGGATCCTATACTGCCTTATACTATATGACATTTGGCATAGAATATAAAGGCTTACAAATTATTGACCACAAAAGACAATTAAAGCAAAAAAAAAAAAAATCATTCATGTTATCTCCATTTTGGAAGACCTATATCCTTGTCACATTTCTAACAATTTTGGTGACCCTGTATACATACGTTTTCTGCTTGTCCGGTAGATTCTACTTCCCAAGCACATACATAACACACATATTTTGTATGTTAGCATCAGGGGACCAACCCCCCCCCCCCCCCCACATAATCAACTACGTAATAAAATATAATGGTATATTTTTACATAATCGAATACTACCTCAAAATTCTTTCCACTATATAGATCCCACATTGCTGCAGCACGTGTCGCTCATCGTCGAGGCCTTTTGCGTTAAAAGAAAGTGAACGCGGGAGAATAAACGGCCCCTGGAAGCTCCCCATTTATTCCGGCTGATTTAGTGGGCCCAACGTAGTGCGATGAGTTATAGTTCCCTGTCGATTTCCGAAAACATAAGCGAACTTATTAATGAAGTTGTCGTTCCGGGAGGCTGACGAACACTTGGACCGTGTTCATCTAAATAATTAAATATGACCGTGACTCAAAACAAAGACAGGGAAAACGTTGACATACTCATGTATGAATTCACTACTGGAATGTTGCCATCCACAAAGCGCCAATGGACAAAGTGGTCGTGGACAATAGCTAAATAATACAATATTTATTTGAAGATAAATATATGTATATTAAACAGATAGGATACTCTCTTAAACATTCTGATAGATCTATGCATGTGATAGCAGCTGGTGACATTTTTCTTAACCCTATTTTTTTATGTTTTATATTAACCTTATAAAAGGATAACAAAACAATTAACACAGACAGCCAATCCATAACAGGTTAAATTTGTACCTAGGATACGAAGGGGCACATATTGTAATATAGACATTTTAGCTTGGTATTACAATTAGTATGTGTCTAGACAGAGCAGATGTGAATGCAAGCAGGTTGTTTCCGGAAAAGTGGCGATAGGAGTCCAAAGAGAGGTCTTTTGTCTCAGGTCAGACTGTCTGCAAACGCTCCTCTCTGGATTGGTGAGTGCAAGTTGCACTGTGCAACATTAATACAAACTGATTACCTACCGTTTTATTCTCTGCAAGATAGGGACATTTGTTCTGAGCTTATAGTGCTTGTGGTTACAAACACTACACGTCACATAGGATATTAAACTATCAGGATAAGAGGGACATTCTTACAAACCAGCAGATCTATTCAACATCCATACCAGAAGACGGATTTGCACAACTATTCTTTCCTTCACCTAGTCTAGTGGTAAGCTGTTTACTATAATTTGTAAAATGGCAGAGGCCTATATACCTTGGTATTCTGTGATCTCAACACAATATCACAGAATATCGAACACCACATCCGTATGGAGGACCTGTGTGTTGATCCGAATAAAGATCCATCAAAATAAATCCACTCTGCTCAATATAAGGGGTGTCCCATGAGAAGAACAGTTTAATCGTGAGTTCTGCTCGGTTGTCATTAATTTGTAAAAAACACTTGACTTAAACCATAGAACATGTATTTTTTCACACCTTTACATCTCCAGTGATGAATTCCATGTTGTTCACAGATCGTGTGCTGTCAAATGGAAACGTGATGTGATCACTGGTCAGCATCATCACTGGTCAGTTAGGTGGAAGAAAGGGACGAGCTTCTCACCTCAAAAGAGTGCTCCACCCTCGAGATGTATGCTACTGTGCTGGCTTTCTTCATCATAGTCCATGGTGGCTCTTGGCAGTCCCTCCTGCTCATGCTCAAAGTGCTGGTGTGCCACAGGGATCAGTATAGGGCCCAAGGCATTTTCATATTCCACAAAAGCTTGTTTATCCATGGACGTATCCTACGTGGTCATGTTTATGTGTTTTCCCTTTTTTTATACTCAACCTTCTCGGAAGAACTAGATGGTTTGAATATGACGAAAAATGAGTTTCCAAGAAGGGATAGGTCAGTCTCATTCATCACAGTAGCTTCAGTTACGGCCAATGGTGTTGGCCAATCATTTAGTGTTGATCATTGGAACATAATTTACTTTATTAAGCTTTCAACATGGATTTTTTATTTGTTACTCCGCTATGTTTCGAAGCTGCAAGCAAAAATTGTTTTGCGCTTCCCTATTGGTTAGGAGGCCTCGTTATCAAAGGTGTTAAACTATATTACATTGACAAATCAGGGAACTGTAGCATTTGCAATGTCACCGTTTTACATTTAGATTAAATTTACATTTAGCATTTAAAGGGCAAAACAATGTATAAACATAAAACAAAAACTTGGGATCCGCCAAATTATAATACTGATAACCAAATGCTCAGTGGCCCAAAGACTAGCCAACTTCGTTGACCTCAAGAGCGTGGTCGAGCAGTGTATAAACATGTTTAATCTCCACAACAGGTCCTCTACTTCCTGTATGTCACACCAAGGACAGCACCCTCAACATTATACCATGCATGCATGATCAGAGAAGTTTCAAAGTTTACAACTTGGCTGTGTTAACAACTTCTTCAATATTGAATGTGACTGTTTAATTTAATAAGCAGTAAAATATGTGACGCCAGCCAGTGCAATAGAGTAAGGAGAACATTAAATGATTTGAACAGAGCCGGGAGGACGGGGAACCAGCTAGTCAGTCATCCCTCTCGTTCTAGCGTTAAA
>NC_044062.1:14764089-14896589 GCF_902167405.1 Gadus morhua | reverse complement strand
ATTCTCAAACCCATTTCTAACCACAAGCAATTTAATTAACAATTATGTGTAGTACTTTTGTAGTATCGTATTTAGTAATAGGTGTTGTATTGTGTGGAGTTTAGTATTGGTCACAACAAACGTTATTGATCGCCCATCCTCCCAAATTGATCAGGGTTTGGATGATCAGAGGGTTTGCAGATCGGCCACAATGCACTGCGGCGCCGGGGGTGGGGGGGGTGGGGGGTACACCAACCAGGTGGATTAAGGCGTCTTGAAAAATGACCTTTGAAGAAGGAGACGCCGCGCATAAATGCGTACAAACACAAACACCTCAGATCCGACACACGCACTGCCTATGGAATAATTTCGCTATGACATGTATACCAATCCACCCGCAGACACACACACAGGTAACACTCCCTCATGATGGAGCATCTGACCTTTGAGGAAACGCGGTGCGACGACGGGGGACGGTGCATGTGTGGACGCGCTCTTCACACAGAAGGTCAAGGCTGGCCATGAATCACAACGGCTACACTAACAGCAAACGTATCGCTCTCATTTTTCCAGTGGCTGGGGAGATTAGTGCCCGTTAGTGACCTTGACCCCATCCCCCCCAGCCTCCGTCCCCCCCTAGCCTCCGTGCGGACCATAGGCGTGGCCGTGTGTCTTTAGAGGGTGCTAGAGAGATAAACCAGCCCTGCCTATGTCCTTTTGTGGACTATAAAGTGCGCAGTGTTTGGTATCCAGTGTTTAACGATACAGGGTTTAGGACCATGCCAGCGGCAGGGCTGGCCGGCTGGACAGGGGGTGGGGTATGACGGTCCGGACTGGTGAACAGACACACAGAGCTGCCTGCAGGACGGAGCACCTGACTGGAGAAAGGTTGGAATGGAAGACGGGAGAGAGGCGCGTGTTGTGCTGCGTGGGTTAAACAGCAAACAGGCTGTTTGATTCCCAAATGTCACTCCTCTCCATCACTGGGTACAGAGGGACTGTCACTCTCCGCTCATAGCTTTCCCTCTCAACGTCTTAGGCAACGTCTTCTTTCTCTCTCCGTCTATGGTTCTCCCCCTTCCTCCCCCTTTCTGCTTTATCTCCCTGCTCCCTCTCACTCCCTTCTTTCCTCCTTGTTTCGTTCTCTCTCTACCTCACTCTTTTGTTTCCGTCTCTCTGCCTCGGTATCTCCCTCACTTTCTCTCTCTCTCTCTCTCTATCCTTCTGTCTGGTGAGGCGGAGCAATGATTCATTTCCTCCCCGGCGTCGTCATGGAAACCCCTACGATATTGTAGTGCACTCGCTTCCTGGGTTTCCCTACACCAATAACAATAGTAGTACGATTCTTCGGAGACGAGGATCATCAGGGTAATCATCGCTGATCTGCGTGAGCGTTCAAACAACTTTGAAATTGACATTTCTCACCTCACCTCTGAAATGTCTCTCACTCCCCCTCTCACGCTGGGAGAGTTCCCATCCACGTTTGGAAGGCTTGTATGTACGGCTGTATATAAACCTGATACCAGAGATAAAACCTAACACAAGCTTCTATACCGTCAACACGGGTGAATTTTCCACTGCTTAGCCCCAGGCTCACCTGGGGCTAGGGAAGCCAAGGGCTCCCTGACCCACGTTCACACAGGTTTCTGCTAGCTCAGGGCTCAAATGCCCTGGCCTTGATTCTCACTGGCTATTCCAGCGCCGTGTTTGCAGGTGATTCCTTGAGTACAAAAGTTCATTGCTAACCCTGCTCTGGATGGTTGGTGCTAGCACCAGCTACTACGAGAACAACAATGTGTGAACGCTTTATTAGCCCTAGGCTATCCTTACAATGGAAGCACCTCAGCTCTGCAGTGGTCTCAACTGACCGAGGCCAACCCGGATGCACACATCCCACCTTTCTGACCTTCAACCTTATCAAGCACCCTGCTCACCTCCACAACCCCATCGCCTCCGAAACCACCACCTCCCCCACCACTACACCCCCACAATCACCTCCACCTCCGCCACCATCCCCTCCTCCGCCATTATATCCACATCCACAACCATTATCACCTCCACGGTTGCATTGATCAGGACTGATTGTGGGAGGGAAGTGGAGGGGGGGGGGAATCGGCTGTTTTGACTCATACAGGCCGTTCACTCTTTATAACCGGCGGACGCCGAGATCACACCAGCCGGCGTCACCACTGCCACGACACACAGACGCATATACAAACATACAGGTGCACATGGACAAAGGCACATAGACACCCACACACTAATCCACAACGACATGCCCCTAGCATACATACACACAGATGCATGCATACATACATACATACATAAAGGTGCACATGCACAAAGACAAAGACACCTGCACACTAATCTACAACGACAAGCCCCTAGCATATACACACAAACACACATGCATGCCTAATCTGCAGCGACAAGCCCCGAGCGCGCACACACACACACACACACACACACACACAGCAGGTGTAAGAGTGCGACACGGCACACAGCCACGTATACAAATGTGCCTCCAACACACACACACAAAGACAGACACACACACGGCCTGCTGTCCCTAATTCCACATGACAACCTCCTGTTGCATTATTCAAGCTTTCACTCCATTCCACCTCCATCCTCCTCTATAAATAGGACATGTTAACCATGGATTTTCTCTGTTCACACACACACACACACACACACACACACACACACACCAAAACACAATCCGACACACACACACACACACACACACACACACACACACACTAAACCTAAGGCACAAATCAGCTTTAACAGACGAAGTGATGCTAAATGAGACATAGCGATGCTAAACGTGCGGTGGTCACGTGAACACGGCGCTGAGTGCGGTTCAATGCAGTGTGCAGACGGTGATATAGCGGAACGCTGCGCTGCCCGAGACTTAGATGATATGAGACACAATAAAACAATTAACCTTTCGTCCGCGGCTGAAGCCTTTCCTGCGGGCGGCGATGACTCACTGAGGGCTGGTACGTATGGAGGCCCACGCAGCGCCTCACTCAACGCACCCTAATCCCATTAGGGGACCAAGGGGTGGACATCATATTTAATACGCGGGTAATAACCGGGCGGCCGGCCACGCGTGCTAGAGGACATTAGAGACTTATTTTTGAGCCGGGTTGAGCTTCATGACGCACCTCCATCATGCAGCCTGTGGCGTTCATCTCACTCATTTATTTGCTAATAAATCGGGAGTCCTGCATTTTCTGGGAAGATGGACCGTTGAGGTCATTTTACCAACTCGGACCAACGGAGAATGCTGATCAAAGACCAGGGACGTCCATGGTCCAACATTTCGGAGAATGTTCAACGTTTTGCCTCAACATAAGGCATTACTCTGATATCAAAGAAACTTGCGAGTGTGATTGTTATTTTTTAATTAGGGAAATGGTATACGGGAGACGGAGGGAATCGAACCAACAACCCAAACAGTCCCCACTACTACTGGGGAGCCCAGGTTTTTCTCCCCCCTCTCCCTCCTGTCTTAATCTCTCCGTCTCCCACTCCCTTAACCCTTAAGTAGATATCTCCCCCTTCCGTTTTTCCCTTCAGTTGTCTCTTTCTCTGAATCAGGAATATCTGTTTGTCTGAACTGTGAAAGCAAGGATTTCTCTCTGAAAGAGAATCAGTGTGCGGGAGAGAGAGATAAGGAGAGTGTGAGATAACGAAGATAGAGATAGAGAAGAAAGCGAGATTGAGAGAGAGAGTGAGTGACAGAGTGTGACAGAGATAAAGGGAGGATGGGAGACAAAGAGATACGGATAGATAGTTTGGCTAGTGTAAAGACCAGGGGACAACTTGGGGTCTTCATTTAGTTCCTTGTTGTTGATGGACGATGATGTCGTCTGTGAGTTCCACTGCTTTAACCGCTTTGTTCGAGCGCCTTGTTTACACTCACATAGTGACTGAATATAGCTTCCTGCAGGCAATGTCGAGGAGATGATAAATTAATAAACAGTGGAGACCCAGGCATTTGGGTTCACCGTCTGCTCCCTCTCCTCCATTCATATCACCACATTTGTAATATTGTTTCTGTTATGACATTATTCCTTCACATCACCCCCTCCTCCCAATCTTTCTCCCAACCTCCTCCTTCGATCTCGCCATCTCTCAATACCAACCCATCCCCTCCCTTCATTGCTCCCCCTCTCTCTCGCCCAGACCTCCCCTCACTCCAACACCACCTCCTCCCCCTCTTTTCTCCAACAACGCCTTCCCTCTTCTCAGCCTCCATCTCTCTACGGCACCACCTCCTTCTCTGCTCTCCCTCCCGCCGACAGTGAGGGGATGGGAGGAAGCCGGCCAAAGGAAGGCATGCTGGTGGGCGGCGCCTACCTCTCTGAAGCAGGAGGACAGGTTCCTCAGCTGCTCCAGCATGGCCCACTTGACGCTGGCCTGGCGGATGTTGCCGTCGTACTCGCGGGAGCTCTGCGTTCCGCTGGGCGTGCCCCGCGAACGCTCGTAGCCCGGCTCGTTGAAGTAGGGCTCCGACACCAGGATCAGAGACTGGACCGAGACCAGCACCTGGAGGGAGAGGAGTTGATTAGAACCAATGCACGCAAGGCCAGGCGAATGCAGAGCTTGCTCGACAAAGTAAAGATACGTCGAAGACAAGGTTTATTATGGAGAGCGGCAGACGATCGATAAACAATCAAAACCTTTCCCCTCCAGCTACGCCCCGAGATCTGGGACGTCAACCTTCTCGATGTTTCTCAGCGCTGATCCCCACTCCGGTGAAATAACGCTCCTTGTTTATCATTGGATTTGTATTCCCGCCCTCCTCGCACTCCCTAGAGCACGGCCTCTGTCTCGCTCTCTCTTATTATTATTCTCCATTATCTGCTAACTAGAGCGATAATCGATGGAGCTTTTTCTGTCTTGGCACTGCGACCCGCCTTGATCGACAGAGTGTGTGTGTGTGTGTGTGTGTGTGTGTGTGTGTGTGTGTGTGTGTGTGTGTGTGTGTGTGTGTGTGTGTGTGTGTGTGTGTGTGTGTGTGTGTGTGTGTGTGTGTGTGTGTGTGTGTGTGTGTAGACATATCAGAGGGGGGAGATCGAGTCGATGGACACCGAGGATGAGTGGCTGACTGGTAATGATGATGAAGGGGCGTAGGCACACATCAACATGTGAGTCTGCGTGTGCGACAGCTTAATACAGTGGTGGGGACAGTTGGGAGAGCCAGAGTGTCAGTGAGCCGGTCGGGGGGGAAAGAGAGGATGCCAGAGAGAATGAGAGAGAGACAGAGAGACAAATCAATGAAGACAGAGAGCATGAGAGAAGGGGGAGAAGGGGGAGCAATTGAGAGAAAGAGATACTGAGTCAGAGAAGTAGATAAGGAAGAGAGACGGAGGGGAGAGACGAAGAAAGAGATGGGTGAAAGAGATGAAGAATGAAAGAGTGCGTCATCTGTGTCATCACAAGCTATAGCATCTGTAGTAATGCACTAAAGAGTCAACTGAGGGCCCCTGGCATATGGCACCCAACGTTACATGAACATACCCAACATAACGACATATAGCAACTGAATTTGGCCTAATCAGTTTTGGTTTAACATATGTAGACCGTACCCAAGGCTTAATTTCCCTACTTAAGCCTGTATTTTATGGTCTATTACCACACCCTGTATTTATTCTCGGTAAAGCGAGCAACAGACCGGGAGTGAAGAGCCCTTAAGCTACAGACATTAGCAAATACCATCGCACAGACGCAGGTTTATACCACCTGTAAGCTAAAGCACCTCAGCAGGGGTTAGTGGTGTGTGGATATGTGTTCAACAGATGCACCAGAAGAGCCACGATGAAGCTTAACCACTGATATAAGACTCCTAACTTCAAACTAATAAAGTACCCAACACTAATACAAACACACAGTACACACAAAAGTGACAGAGGCCTCTGGGCACACGTGTGCGGATGTTTGTTTGAAACAGTCCAGTAATCCTCAATCTGTTCTTTTTATCTGAATATTTCCCAGGGATTCCTCATGAGCGAGGACAGCACACCCTAAGGCGGAGCCGAGTCTGTGTTTGGTTTTAATTAACATCACATGTACATCTATCAACGCGCTGCCGGCCCAATTAAGAGCTCGGCACATTCAGGGCCGTTGTCAAGACGACCAATCCTCCCCTCCATCCTTGGGGTGGTGCAGGGATGGCCCAATCAGAGCTCTGCAGTGCCTGCGTCTCACCTGCAGGAAGCTGGAGGTCTGCGGGTTCCACTTCTCCTCAGGCCGGCCGTGCCAGGTGTTCAGGATGCTTAGACACACCTGGAGAGGACACACTTCAGTCACACGTCCCCCACCACAGCAGAAATACACCACACCATATACATATTCCTTTGAATAATATAATCCTAATATAATCACTTTACCATGTAGCATCCGTGTTATTATTGTAGTGTTCCAAGTATATAAAATGGAGGTACTGAGGCGTACTTCTATTTTTGTAGGCATAACAAACGCAAAATCTATCTACAAGAGGCCCCCGGAACCTTCTCACCAAGGGTAGACACAGACATCCCGGGTAAGAATCACTGTTTCAATCCATTTGTACCGCTGCTTCTAAACATCTACATTTTGCCTGTAGTCAGCTGCCAGAGTTAGAGCTAAAGCCACCCTTTGGGACGATGATTTCAATCGGAGTCAGCTGAAGGGATGATTTTCATTGGTACAATGAACATTGATAACAAATATAAAGCAAAATCCATTTGATTGTTTATTTCTTTAACGTCCACGTGACGCGGTTCTCGTCTTGAGATCACGACGACCCTCCCAGCGTGGCCCTCTGACCCACCTTGCCGTCGTTGTAGAGGTTGGGGTTGAAGCGGACGCTGTGCCCCCCGGTGGTCTCCAGGTTAACCAGGGGGGGGGAGTTGGGGTAGTCCTGGGGGAAGTACACGTCGAACTCGAAGCAGCCGTTGGCGTAGGGCGTGTCGGCCGGCCCCGTGATCAGGACCTGAATGGAGGAGAGGGGAAGGTTGAGTTCAGCCCTGCATGGACATTCAGTGGACCACATTTTAGACCTCAGCTCTTAACATGCACTTGAATGTTGTCTCAAATGTCTTCGGCTTGGTCCAAGGCACTGTAGCCTTGGACCAAGCCGAAGAATTTAACGCATCGCGTTTCTCTGCATGCAAAGTGCTGAACGTGGAAAACAATGCAACAGGAACCACCGAAATTAAATGAGTTTAAAGGAACAACGAAAATCGGAATCACAGAGACATTCGAGGAGGGAGATTCATTCACACAAGAAAAGATAACTGAACAGGTGGTGGTGGGGGTGTTGATAAATGACTAATTTCATTCTGTAGAAACAACAACAGAACAGATGAAATACATTTACACAGCGGTTCCCCTGCTCTACAACACTGGAACCCAACCGTAGGAAAAATGATGGGGTAAGGCAGCTCTTTTTATCTGTAAACTCCCAATTTATTACTCCTATGCTAATAAGATTAGCTCATTAATCACACCGAGAAACAATGGAAACATTAAGAACCGTTACAAACCCGATGTATCGGTCTACAGCAGTTAGGAACAACTTTAAATACCTTAAAAGAAACCATGCCGGCTTTTTTGGATTAATACAATTTTTAGTGGTTCATTTTTATCTATTGATTAAAAATGTACTCATCCCATGGTATTAACTATTAATATTGAGATATAAAAAAGTAAAACGCTTTTAAACTGATTATTTTAGAGGGAAAAAAAGTTTTCCCCAACAGCTAAGTTTTTAATCTTATAGAAATCCCTGAGCTGCCGTCATCACTGTGCAGTTGGATATGACATTTACCTGAATGATGATGATAGACTATTTAAAATTCACATTCAGCCCTTATTTCACCCGTGGAAATGAATACACAAACAAAAACGGCACCCATGTTGGATATAGACTGCAAATAATTGCAAGCAGCTATTCGAGGTGGAACGTTTACTTCCAGAGGAGAGCAGAGGAAAGGAAGAGGGGAAGGGACATCCAGATGAAGCATGCTGAGCCCAGAGTAGTGACCAGCGGACTGTGTCGAAAGGTGCACACCAAGCGCTCGCACCCAGCACTTGAAAATCATCTTCATGGGGGCGATGGTGATGACGTTGATGATGATGATGATGATGATGATGATGACAACGGTCACTCATGTGTGCAGCTTGTTTTGACGGGGGACATTTCGAGCCTTGACATTGAGTGCACATCCCGATGAGCGGGGGGGAGGGGGGGGGGGGGGGGGGGGGGGGTTCATCGTCAGAAGGATCTCACAGCCAGATGGGCAGGGGCTGGTGAGTGTTGCGACTGGGAGCCGGGGGGGGGCTCTGGGTAAAGACTGTGAACACTGTATTCTCTCGGTCACTACTCCCACCAGTAGGCCAGTCCTTACTAACCATGCTGCCGTTTGTTTAGACGCCACGCAGTTGAGTTTCTCCAGCACAGAAAATGAGCATTCTGACATTTAGCGAGGCCATCCATCAAGTGGCTGGTTGAGGACATTTAGTTAAATGTCAGCGGAGGAAATGAGTAAACGCCCTCATCAGGAAGAGTCTTCGGGGAATAGAGACCCAAATCAGATGACCGAAGAACTGGCACAAGGGGAAATGTTCCCCACTGCTCTCTAGTCACCATGACTGTTTTCCCCATCGCCTTTCAATGGCAGCATATTATGTATGATAAAGCATATGTTGTGTTCCAACAATACAACATTTGGAATGCGGTCCCACCCTATCATGACTTTGTTAAGAGATTATATTAAATGACAATTATACGGAAATGGTTCCAGGTTATGTCCAATTAATTGATCGGTCAGGGTTAATTAATTCATAATTCATTATTTAATGACCTATGTATGTTGGATAATCTGGAGAGCTGGTGGTCGGTATTGAATGAGCTAGGAGCGGCCCCTTCATTGTCCATTCGTCAAACGTAGGGACACCAGCACTCACAGGAACATGGGAGGAACACGAGGAGAACATAAGGACGAGAACATGAGGAGGAAAAGAGAGGACAAAACTAAGAAGGGGACAGGAGAGAACATAGAGGAACCGACGCAGGAGAACCTCCAGAGAGCATAAGCAGGACAACAGATGAGGAACAGAAAGGAGAACAGAGCAGAACATGAGGGAGCAGCATCAGGAGGAGAACCCCGAGGAGGAGCACGTACCTTCATGATGTCGAGGCGCTCCTCGTCACAGCGGACGAACACACTGGAGGAGGAGGAGAGGGGCAGGGAGGTGGAGAGGGTGACCGCCTCCTGGGCCAGCCGCCGGGCGCGGGCCGCGCTGTTGGCGTCGCTGGCGTTCTTCACCTGAGACATGTAGTGGTAGCTCACCTTGAACACCAGGTTACCGTCGTCGTCCTCCGACACCATCTCAAAGGTGTCTGGAGGAGGGGGGCAGAGAGAGAGAGAGAGGGAGAGGGAGAGGGAGAGGGAGAGAGAATATAAGTCACCATTGCTCTTGAGCAGCCTGTGACCGTACCCATACACTCATTAATATGAATTCATTTATATTGAGTCATTTAGCACATGCTTTTATCTATAGCGACTATCATCAAGGATGCCTACAGGTAAGACTGGAGATTGGGATTATTCAAACCGAAACACCCGAAACAAAAGTCTAGCATGCCCCTTAAACCATTGAAGTTTAGTGACACTTTCATTTGATGTTTAGGATAATAATAACCTGACGCAATATCACAGACATCATCTGATTACTCATCTTATTTTTTATTTTTAATCACTGCAAATCAAATCTGTGTAAATTGATAAAGAAGTCGTAATTTATCGACGTTTAAGATCGAGTACAGACGCCCTGGCACATGGTTGCAATCCAGCCCACTATCTTTTTTAAATAAAGTCAAACACCCAGTGGTTTGTCATGCCTCATCTCTCCCTTTCATGTTATTCTGTCAAGACTGGGGGAAGAAGACTTGTTTACTCTGATGTCACTCATCGTTACATCCCACGTCATCCTGATCACAGACACAAGCATGATAGAGAAACGCATTGGAATCAATCCAGACATCCCTGGAGAGCGTGGGGAGATGAGGAGGAGAGGGGGAAAATAGAGGGATGATAACAAAGAGGAAGAAAAGGAGAGGGGAGAGGAGAGACAGAGGATAAGATGGTAGGAAAGCAAAGAGGAAGTTTGGATGAGAGCAAGAGAGGGAGCAAGAGAGAGAGCAAGAGAGAGCAAGAGAGAGAGAGCAAGAGAGAGAGCGAGCTAGAGCAAGCAAGAGAGAGAGCAAGAGAGCGAGCGAGAGAGATAGCAAGAGAGAGCAAGAGAGAGAGCAAGAGAGAGCGCAAGAGAGAGAGCGCAAGAGAGAGCGCAAGAGAGAGCGTGAGAGCGTGTGTCTTGCTCCAGGGATGCACACATGGGAGAACAAGCAGTCGACACTGTTCTCTACAGCAGGAGCAGCAGGTCTACTCAACGTCCATATTTATATTGAATTGCATTCAATGTCTGACACATACTGTGCAGAAAACAGCGACACCTGACCCACAACTTACCAAACTGGAGTTTCTTCATGGCTGCTACGTATTTGTCCTCGAGGGATCGCAGGACAGACAGCGGCTTGGGACGGCTGGACGTCCTTCTGGACGACTCGGCCATCTTCCTCTCTGGAGGGGGAGAGAGGGGAGGGAAGGGTTAAGAGAGAGAGGCATGGTTCGAATTAAACTCTGCATCGTTAGCCAAAGTCATATGCATATGCCAGCTAAAGAAGAATGTGATGGTTTCAGGTTCAAACGCGGCAGATGAATGGCCAGTTGAAGATTCCACGCACGTAGGTCAAAACACTAAACTCTTCTAGCGAGAGGCAGCGAGGGAGTGGACGAGAGATTTACAACAGAGAAGAAGAAACTGAAAGAATTACAAAGCAGGAGTTGCGATGGCGTGTGGGAGAGAGAGTAATACTGACAAATTGTGAAATAGTGAGAGAAAAGTAGGAGAATACTGCACCATGAGTCAATAATATCTTTATTATACTTCTGTATTGAACAGGGATAACAGCAGATAGTGACCATCTGCAGAATTGACATTGCATCATATGATGGAACTAAAAGCACTTCCCATTTAAAACATTACGTCACACAAACGAATGAATAGAAGACTCGAAAAAGAGCTCCGTATTTGGTACTCTGTGTCACAACAGTAGCTAACAATACCCCAAACGATCTTCAAATTCATCTCAGGATAGAGAATGTCACAAAAGACAACTGAAGTCCAATCCCAATATATTTGTTTGTGCTGCTATTCTTTCATGCAGAACGAGGCTGATCAGTTCATTTTAATGGTTAACATATATATTTAAGTAGCATAACTATAAGAATAAATATAAGCTTTTTATCTCAGTAGGTTACTTCCCCATGTAACCTCCTACATACCCCTACAATCCCATCCCAGCCCGCTTCACAGGCACATTTAAGCTGCCATGGTTAGGAGAGATAAAGTAAAATGTTGGCCTATTCCGGGTGGTAATAAACGGTGGGAGGGAGACGGGAGAATAGATGGCTAGACAGAACAGTTCACACACGGACATAATTAACAGACCACTTACATATAGATGGTTTATGGTGCTCACAGGCACTCCTATACCAGCACCAGAGAGAGAGCGAGAGCGCAAGGGAGAGCGAGAGATATGCACTGAGCATGAAATTACCAGAGTTTCTTACTGGGCCCACGGTTGGAGAGAGGGAGGGGGAGAGAGGGAGAAAAAGAGAGAAAAGTCTGCAACTGTCGATATTTCTAGTTATGGTTGTCGTGTTGTTGGCCCTGGGATATCGAGGCTTTGCCAGACTAAATGTTTCCTCTCCTCTCTCTCTCTCGATCTCTCCATTCCAATAGCATTAATTAACCAATTACACGTCCCCACATCTCCACCTCCAAGCAGACTGAAGTGCAGCTAAGTAATTTATCAAGCAAATTAATACCTAAGTCTTTGCCGTGTACCCACTTCGGAAATGTAAAACTTTAAAGAATAGGTATTGTTTTTCAGATTATAATTAAATGAATGCTTCCTTTATTAATACTTCATTTAACTTTTTTTGATATGCTGGTCAAAAGAGTATGGATAACGAAGGAAGGGAATTTACCATTATTTTAGACATTTTACAGACTGAACGAGGAATTGATTAATTCAAGAATGAACGTCAACCTGGCTCTGAACCCTGTAAAGCAATCATAATAACGTGCTGTATTCAGAGGGTGGTGCAGGTTTCGAAGAGGCCAGAGGCATAATGAGGTTGAAATAACGACCGTCCATCATGGAGCTGGGTTCTTCTGGCTATACTTGGACAACAAGTTCAACTTTCCTATTGCGGACCTTGTGTGCGAGGAACACAGGACACGTACAACACACAAGTTTGACAGAGAGAGAGAGACAGAGAGAGAGAGATACAGAGAGAGACAGACAGAGACAGAGACGGAGAGAGAGAGAATGACGCAGAAAGAGAAGCAGAGAGCGAGAGAGCAAGAGAGCAAGAGTATGAGTAAGTGGGTGAGCATGCATATGGGAGTATGCATGCAAGTACGAAGCGTGCGATTGCGTGCTGACCTTGGTTGGCCTGTCTCAGGCTGGTGGTGGCAGAGTAGACGATATCTGCCGTCCTCTGGATGTCCGGCACCAGGAGGGACAAGCCCTCAGGCTCCGGGTCCGAGCTGTCCGGCTTGGGCAAGACTTTACTCTTGTCTTTCTTTGACCTGGGAGAGGCAGAAAGGGGTATAATAAAGTGCCACATTAAGTATACAGTTGGTTGTTGAGTATTCACGAGACAAAACAGTAAACATGACTTTCTATTTGCACGGACAAATCTATATTTCAGTACCTTTTCATGGGGACATTTTGACAAGGTTACAAGAGGCAAACAAGTGTCTTCTGTCTATGTATTGATGGATGCATAATGCATCACAGTACAACCACAGATAAAGCCTGGCTCAGTGGGTAAGAGAAGACTGTGGTTTTGAGCTGAGGAGACCGACTAGCTTCAACAGAAACATGAAGCAGAGGCTGCAACATCCTCCAGCGGCCTTGGCGCAGAGGAATAACTGAAGCAGCTTTTATTCTCAACAAATATCTTTCATGCACACTCCCAACACAAATCATTGCTTCTTCCGAACACTGGATTTGACCTTGGCGAGACCCCAATTTCCGGATGTTTCTTGGCCAGAAACTTTGGAAGTGGGTGAGTCTGAAGAAAAGCTTGTGTTCCTTTGAAGGGAACATGGGTTCAAGGAGGGACACATCAAGGTCGGGATAGGTCACCCAAGTAGCAAAGTCATTTTGAAATGTTGCCAAGCATTTCAACATTAGCCCTGAAGGATGCTAATTATTTCTTGCATAAGATCTTTAATTTAATCTACTCTTGAGCTCAGTCACATGACTCGCAGTCAATTGAAAATGAAAGATTCAGAGTAAATTTGTCTTGACACAAAAACTAGACTTATATTGTTGCAAGGACGTAGATGTGAAACACAGACAGAGACGAACACACACTCTGAAAATAAATTTTGATATTTGCAAAAGTTTTGTTCGCTTTCAAACTGGAACAGATGCACAATAAGCCCATAAAACATTTATTTTCTGCATAAACACATAAATTGTCCAATGCATCTGTTCTGAAGCAGACTATAGCTGGAAGGGGAGATAGAGTTGGAAGGGAAGATAGAGCTGGAAGGCGATAGAGCAGGAAGATAGCTCTCCTGCGAGCTAGCTCTCACTCCAGGGAGTGTAATGAGCTCTCCCAGATCCACGCAGAAGTCAGCAGCTCTGGCTTCGACCCGGCGACCTGCATGTGTCGCCATGCACCGCCATGCGATCCCAGAATGCAGTTGCCCAGGAACACCCGTCCGCTCGCATGTTTCCATGCATCCTCAAAATGTCAACCAGATGAGCCCTGGGAGCTTAAATGGATAATGGCGTCCTTAAAGTGCGGTTGTAGTGCTGGCGTGGCGAGGCGTACATACATGCCTTTACAACAAGCCTCCACAACATGGGTCTCAGGGTTTAAATATTGACTGCCCTGCATGCTCAGAGTCCATGCAATATTGATAAGCGTTCCTGTTGTAACAGGCTGGGGAAGAGCGTAATGAAGGAGGGGAATTGCAGGACAGGAAAACCTGCTGTATTCTACTCTATTGTAATCCGCTGGGTCTCTTCTCTACCGCACTATATCTCGGCTGTATTTCTACTGTAAACTCCTTTAATCAAGACGTTTACACACCTTGAGTAGGAAACATGTTGAGATCTTTAGCTAATATCCTACAGGCTTTATAAACTTGTAGCCACAGCCTAATCTATGAAAAATAATGCAAGTGGATTCTCCCCTTCGGAATAAAACGCATGCTGGTAATCATACACCAAGGGGGAATAATAAGCTTCTTAGAAGGCCAATCAGGTTAAAGAAATGATGGCGTGTGATTGGCTAATTAGCTCTTTCTATTAAATCTATAACCAAATAAAATATTAATCAATGAGGGAGAACAAATGTAAAATGTATTCTTAACTTAAAACACTCACAGGATTAATGTCAATTGTTAAGATATTGATATATTCCCCTGAACATATCTATGTATTTTTATCGCTATATATCATTTTATTTTTGTTGAGCCTTGATTGCCCGTCCCTTGACATCTGCCGGAACAAAATCTCCATCAAAAATAAAGCTGCACATCTAAACCAATCCATTTCACGTCTCGTCTTGAATGATTCTGCAACCCTCCACCACGGCCCAAAGCGCTTGAGAAACCATTTCAGTCTAGTGAGGGTGGTGCTTTCCAACTTACCGGAGGCGGTTGGTGTACGTGTCCACGCAGGTCTTCATCTTGGCCAGCAACATGCCTACGGAGGTCTGGCCCTCAGAGCCTTGATCGTCCATGTCGTCATCCGGCTCTTCCTGCCCCGGGCCCCCAGGCAGGGGCAGGAGCAGGGGCACCAGGGCTGTGCAGGTGGAGATGGCCCTCAGGAGTTCCAGGAGGGCCCGGTACAGGGGCACGTGGCGGGCCATGTCCAGTACTGGAGAGACAGAGAGGGAAAACCGGCTGTTAGGATCAGGTGAATACATTCAGAATCAGACTGTTAGAATCAGGCAGTTTGATTGTTAAAAGTACAGCGACACACTTAGAATCAGGTATTTACTGACCATTATATACAGTTACAACTTTAACTTAATAACAGTTGAAGGGAAAACTGATTGAGAGAAACAGCAAGTTAATAACAATCACAGAAACGGACTGAAAGACTGTTTAGAAAACAGAAACGCTGTAATAGAGCATAATAGAGCAGCAGTGAGTTAAAATAAGTCCACCTAAAAATGTATTGATTCCGTTGAACTTGTCCAGTTTGACTGAACAATCAGAAAGAAATTTTAGTTTATCGGTCAAAAAGTCTGCTAACTAATTCCATCAGATTATGAAATTCAGATTCTTTGTCAACATTAATGCTTCCACACACTGGTCAGAGAACGGGAAAAGCTAATGAGATCCCAATGAACCAATCACAAAGAGAACATTGCGAGGAAATGATCTGATTATTAACAAAAACAAACAAAAGAAAACCATCCAATATGATAAGGGGTGGTGATCAGAAAAGCCTGTGTACTGTTTGAGAGGTCTGGTCGAACAGTGGTGTTTAACATGTGGTACACAGGGTACTGCAGTTGGCACGTCCATTTCTAATTTTGAAATAGACGAATGCACAATGATAGAAAAAATGACATAGATCAGGGGGAAAAAAACAGACTTCAGTAAATATAGAATTACGGCTTATTTTAAAAAAAAATTGGCTTTGTGTATGCCATCATGTGTTTCCCATTGAAGTGTTGTCCTTTGATGTTTTTTGTTAATTTGTGTTTGCTAAATAAACACAAAGGGAGCCTAAGCAGCAGTGCTGCTGACGTTTTCTTTCAACCGCTCCCAATGGCCATGTTCTAATTGCAGTAATAATTGTGTGGAGAAGTTGACACTCTTCGTTCTACACAGCATGCGTATTCATAGATTTCTAACCGTTTGCATATGCATATACCTCCAGTTTGTTTGCTTGCATGAGAAGTCCAGAAAAGTGTGATCATTCTACAGAAGGAACGAAATAGGGGTCGAAAGCTGCTATGGGAGCTAGAAGTTTATCAGCCATAATGAGAGATGGAGAAAGACGAAGTGAGTGTGTGTGTGTGTGTGTGTGTGTGTGTGTGTGTGTGTGTGTGTGTGTGTGTGTGTGTGTGTGTGTGTGTGTGTGTGTGTGTGTGTGTGTGTGTGTGTGTGTGTGTGTGTGTGTGTGTGTGTGTGTGTGTGATGCTTCAACATGCTAAGTGATCAAGGGGGGGAGCGGGAACGACAACTGTAGATTGCTTGGAGATTGCGGCCAGAGAGGAGAAGCGTGAAGAGAGCTGTAGCCAGAGATGGATGGTACCCAGCACTAGCAGGCTGTGCTGAGGAGGATATTAAAGATTATTATATTCCCAGGGACAGAGCAGGTGACAAACAGCGCAGCCGGCTAAGGACCGGCCCTGAGGTGCTCGGCAGTGGATCCTTAACTCAATTTGGACGAGCCTCCTGAAGAAAATGAGCACTAAAGTTACGATATTGTATCTGTGTTCCACTCGTCCCCTGACGCCAGACGTTATTGGTCCATGTTTCCATGCCAATACACGTAAAGACTAGAGGAGGTCGTCTGGAGGGCACGGGAGAGCTCATTCAGTGAGGCGCAATGGCGGACGTTAATAAACTGAAAACAAAAGCATCCAAACTATCCTCACAAAGTGGAACAGAAGAGGTAGTATGGGTGAAGGGAGTTTGAGAAAGAAACATAGCTACTTTAAAAAGGCTTTTAGTAATGAGTTCTTTGTATTAGAGCTGGGCAATAAGTCAATGATGTGTCAACTTATTGTGATACCCAGTTTTATAGCATAATTCAATTAACGATGAGCAGATATGCCCTTAAAATGATCCCATAATAGGTTTGAAAAGTCAGCGATAAAGGTCATCTAGTTTCAATCAGTAATGTAAAGACCCTCAGACTGTTTACAAGGGTGCTTCTATTTCTTATAAGCATATCTTGATAATTATCGATATTGTGTAAAATCCCCCATGATTTTCGTCATATTTTTCATAAAAAATTGGCACGCATTAAAATAGGTAAAATATAGTAAATTCAACTTGTGGAATCCATATTTATAATGTGTGACATTTCCTATCCGTACGAATATGTAAAACATCTTGTGTTCTCTGCGGCTGTTGACCTTATGTTAATGAACTAATGTTCTGATTAGCTTCATATTAGCGTTAGCAATAAATCTGAAGGGTATATCACCTTGAGGGGTCGGCCGATTCAACGGCAGCCCGTGGTGTTGTCTTGTATAACCACCAGAGGTTTTAATGGGGTCACCAGCAGATAATTCCACTGTTCAACTACGTTGTTCACACAGTGAGAAACATCAACAACCAAGGTCAAGACAAAACCTACATTTCGTAAAAAAAACTTTTTACCAAAACATACGAAGGTGTATTAAGACACCAGACAGATATCAAACCCATATATTGTTCTCAAAAGGCCCAGATAGCACCATGATCCTGCGACCATGCGGTGGGATCAAAATGAGAGCAGATTCAACCCATCTCTGAGTGGATGTGAGAGCGGTCAAGGAGCTGGTTTGCTGGACTGCAGGGGCTCAGAACGCTGGGTCCCTCCTCTTCCGCGGCTCCTACACTGTTTTACATTTATATTGAAAACCCCCGCCTCTAAGCCCCTCCCTAGCACTAGCCGCCATCGCCACAAACACGACCCGCCGTGGTCGTGAATCTCTGATGGCCTCTCTCGTTCTGGGTGTGTTTGGGAGGAGCCGGGTGTAAAACCCAACATCCTGCTCTGTGTTTCACACATCTCGGTAATTGCCTTGAGGGCCGTCTAAATGCCATGATTCGTGTGTGTGTGTGTGTGTGTGTGTGTGTGTGTGTGTGTGTGTGTGTGTGTGTGTGTGTGTGTGTGTGTGTGTGTGTGTGTGTGTGTGTGTGTGTGTGTGTGTGTGTGTGTGTGTGTGTGTCTGTGTGTGTCTGTGTGTGTGTCTGTGTCTGTGTCTGTGTGCGCGACGTGTGTGTGCGACGTGTGTGTATGTGTTTTGAGTGCGAGACATTGTGTGTGTGTTTTGGAGAGTGTGTCTGGGTGTGCTTGAGAGAGTGTGTCTGGGTGTTGGTATGTGAGAGAGCGTGTGAGAGAGAATGTGCGTCTCGATGTGGCCGTGTCCGGCTACTTGCATGATTACTAACGTCCTTATGTGCCTCTTTGTGTATGGTCGTTGTGTTCATGTGTGGACTTGCCTTCGTGCATACGGGACTGTTTTTGTGGGTGTGTGCTGGCCGCTAAATATTCCTTTTGTTTCTCCTCAAAGTCAGCACGCCCCGCTTCAGATTCTCTTAGAACAATCCCACAACCACCACCACACCCCCCCCCCTCACCGCCGCTTACCCCTACCCCAGAAGTAATTATCTTACTTGTTGCATTCCACTGCTGAGTAGCGGGGGGATGGCCGGACAATCCATCCTCCAATACAATACGCTTCGTTCTTTGGTACAAATTGATAACAAGGTTAGGTGGAGAGAAGAGGAATGGACGAAGATGGCCAGAATCCTCTAATAAACTCAACCTTCATCCACCTCTGAGCTAATGGTGGGAGGAACATTTATTTTTGCCCTGCCGTGACGTCTTGTTCCTCAGACCAGTGGAGGAGACGGCGCGACGTCGAGAATAGTAAGAAGCAGTACAAACAGCGAAGAGATGTCTGAGGCGTTGGGCCAACAGGTTCAGAGGAGAGTCGTGTCTCTGCTGTGGCATGAGAGGAGCTCCCTGTATTAAAGCGCAGGTCACCACCTGGTGGGAGAAGGGGACACTCTTTGCTATTTAAGGCTCAGGAACAGGATTCTGAGGATATTTCACATTCTAACCCTAGCCCTGGTTATATTAATTATAATTGAATAATTTCCAGACTCATTTCTGATCCAAATAACTTCATAATATCAGACCCAA
This sequence comes from Gadus morhua, assembly GCF_902167405.1. NCBI lineage: Eukaryota > Metazoa > Chordata > Actinopteri > Gadiformes > Gadidae > Gadus > Gadus morhua. The sequence continues at coordinate 14,877,577 of NC_044062.1, read as the reverse complement.
GTGTCTCGAGGTAAAAAACTATTTAAGTTACAGACCACATTGGCCCATAGTTAATATTATGGTACGTTTGCTGGAAAATGGGAGAATGTCTGAATTTATGAGCTAGGAGCTTGGCAAAGAGGTGACCATACCAAGACGAAATGCAATTAACTTCTATTTAAAACGTGATTAAATCTCAACGGTAGTAGGTTGTTTTAAGAGTGTCCTGTATAACTACACCGTACTATATTGAAATGATCCTTGGTAATAACAAAAAGCATAGGACTAATCAGACCAGAGCCGATGCAGAATGTAGATAAGGCTGACAAGCAGTACTCATTCCAACTGTTGGGGCTCAACGCCACCAGCCAATTAGAACGAGGAGACGTTCAACTGTTACCATGCAGACTGAGCGACTGTCCGGAGGTTGAGACGTTTATAGGGGAAGGGGGTTGTTTGAACCTTCCATCTGTGATCTACAACTACCACAAGTTTGTCCTCTGTTTGCTCCAAAGTCAACCAATGCCGCACAAAAGTTAGAATTATTTCAAACTGTGGTCGGGTGATTAACTGGAGGACAGAGTCTTGTGGTCCCCATCCATTCTTGTCGCCATGGGGACGTGCCAAGTGGGTCTTGGTTCGACGAGGGGAGGCAAACCCCACAATGGTCTGCAGAGACACTCAATAATGTCTTATCTTGAGGTGGAGTGCTGTAGAACTATAAGAGCAATGGTCTATACTGACGTTAGAGCCCTGTAGTGGGGAATTTCGTGCACCATAGTTTACACTAGGCGCACAGTAACTGTTAGGACAAATCTACTACATTTTTTTCAAAGTTCCCACTCTCATTGTAACAAAACGCACAATTTCAGACTTAATAGACCTCGGATGCAAGAAAGTATGAGAGGTTTTTAAAGGGCTTGTTGATTGATAAAAATTGATCTTCAATAAAAAAATTAAATAAAACATGGCAGCAGGATAGTGTTGTGGCCACGGTTTCAACACTCAGTCCAAAGGTTCAGGGTTTGATCGCCACTGTCCGTTGGCATCCGTGAGATGCTTAGCCTCTAGCCGCTCCTTAATGACCCGTTTCATGAAGGTGGCGGTGAGGGAATAGGTGTGCGTGTTTGTCCCAGGGGGACGGGCTGCCTCTCCTACATCAAGGCTGAGGGAAGGAGAGAGACCAACACCTGGCCTGGAGGCCCTGCGTCTGGCCATCACACGCCGGTGCCACTACCAAGCCTGGGGGCAGAGTGTGTTGACCCACAAACACCATAAAACGGATCCGATCTGAGACCAACGGGTTCTGGAGAGCGACGCTGGGGGGGGGGGGGCTATGTGGTTGTGATTGGCTCAGCGTGTGCTGTGGAGCGCCCCCGGGGTGTGGTGGTGGGGGATCTCCCGAGCCTGTCCGTGTGATTACCCGGCGAGGGGTGGAGACGCCGAGCGCGGCGGAGGGCGGACGTGTCAGAGTGTGGCGGTGACAGGCCGGGCACACGGTTCTACTCCCACTCCGTCAGGAGATCCAGGGGTCGTGACGGAGACGCGGAGCGACAGGGCCAGTGGAGTGGAAACACTCGGGTCTAAACGCAGAACCAAACATGTCTCCCGTGGGAGACATGTCCCCCACGTTGGCTTATTAATCCTTCTCCCGTTCCAGGAGATTATTAAATCATTTCACAAATAAGATTTGTAAAAGAATTTGGTTGTGGTCTTTAATAATAAACGTATATAAAATATATACACATGCGTTTCTTTGTAAGGGCTTATTGTGCCTTCAGGGAGGGGATAGATGAGACAGGTTGGAGGTAAACATGGGCTGCGCTTCAGTCTCTACCCACCCCGTATTTGTCAACGTTGTACAGCATATTAACCCCGGCTCTAGCATGTGAACCGACGGTAAAGAAAGAAACGGCGCATTCCGAATCCAAGAGGACACGAATAACCGACGCACCTCTGCAGAGCCACGGTTTCAACAAGGCAGTAGCTTCAGTGCTCCCGTGTCGTCAAGACCCACACAATCCACTCCAATTAACCTCAAAAACATGCGCTGGCCAGTTTGCAGCCTCGCGATCAGCCCGTGTCCAACGCAACACCCCCGTTTTCCTCACCCCTCCCCGTGGGGAGGAAAAAGGAAGAAGAAAAATAGGAAGCTCATAATTAGAGCCAACAGATCCGGGACTGACGTTTGGTATTTTTTAATGGAATGGTCGTCTGTGCTTCCATGAGGATGACAGAGGAGGAGGTCACTTTTTTTTTTTAAAAGGGCACCTGTTCGGATACTTCTGGGGTCCTCACTCTTAATTAGCAAGAAATTGCCAGAGATGTCTCGAGACGTCCCCAGACGAATCAAAACAAACAGCACACACACAAATCCACGCTCAGAGCCTCTACTAGATATCACAGCCCGGAAAACATTACAATATTGTATTGCTGGAACATAAATTATTCCTGCATTATAACGGATCAATGGATTCGGCAGAACTCTGCATGGACAATTAAAATAGCCTGGGTGATAAACAGGGACTGCATAATTTCATGCTCAAATAAGAAAATGCATTGCCAGATGAAATTGTAGTTATTTGCAATGAAGCAAACCGGGATACAAGAAGAGCCGAGTACAAGCACTGCAGCTAATTGTCCTCACTTGGCATCCAGTGGGATTTTCCTTCATACATGGGGGTGTGTGTAATTGAACAGCAAATAGCTATAGTGGCTACGCACCATCGTATCCAATGTACAGATGAAGCAATAAAAACTAATGGTTACAATAGAGCAAGATATTATACACTGCACAACATAACAAATGACTTGCTCAAACAATCTAATAATTTCGTTATTAACACGTCCACCATATGTTCTGCAAAAACTTTGAAAAACCTGTACCATTTTCAAGGTGGTGTCAAAATTCGGTATTTTGTATTACGGAAATAGAATCTCATCTGTGGTTTTCAGCATTTCAGGGCGGAGATATTTTCCATCCATGAAAAACAAGAATTAAAAAATCTCTTTCATCTGTGAGTTCACTGCCAGTTCAGGAGCTTAACAGATTTTTATAAACGAAGCAGCCAGTTGAGGACCTCAGGGGAGACAAGACGAGGTCTGGGTTTTTATAGGCCGGGGGGCTTGGTTGAAACGTGAGATTTTAAAGATAGCGGCTAGAATGTGTGAATTTGTAGGCAAGGACGAGGCCAGGCAGAGGGTGTAAATTTGAAGGCGAATGGGTAGGATGGAAGTTTTTTTTATAGGTGGGCGTGGCTGAGCTTTGGGTCTGTATAGGTACAGGTACGTGTTTAGGACGAGGGTTTTTATAGGAAGGGGAGGGCTAGGACAGCTGATCATTGCAGGCTCTCTGTTTTTATTGACCTCATGTGATTCAAGCCGAGGCCCTCCATTACCCTTGAGGTCAACATAACTGCAACACAGAAACAATAAATAATCGATTTGTGTATGTGTGTGTGTGCGTGCACGCGAGTGAGAGAGCGAGGGAAATGTAGCTGAAATGGAGAGTGCTGAGTCCAAGCAACATAAAACATCTACCCAGTATCTACCAAGATCTGACAACAGAACTGGTCCTCAGAGGTCGGAGGTCAGGGTGAAGCCTGGAGAGAATCCTAACGGAAAATAAAATAAACGCCAAAGGGAGAATGAAAGCCATCGGCCGACAGATTTACACAGAACATGAGGTGGAGAAAGCAGAGAGGTCTGATGTTGTTCCATCAAGAGATGATGAGCCTTCAAAAAATAAATAACAACCCGAGTGAGCAAGAAAGGAGGGAGGAAGGAGAGAGTGAGTCATAGAGCTGGGAGAGGCAGACTGGCGTACACCCATATAGATTTAACTCGGCGCTCGTCCTGCAGCACCCAATGATTTTCAATCAACTGTGCAGGAATGACCATGAGAACGTGTTCTTTCAGCTGTACAACCGCTCCCTTCAGCCTATCCTATTCCGGCAGAATTACTTTGTAGCAACAACAACAAGACCCAGCTGTAAGAAGTTAAATTAATAATAGGCTGGTATTGGAGTATGGTTGGGTGTGGGTGGGGGAGTGGCGGTGGACCGTGCGTTGTCAGACAGACATCATGATGAATGAGAGGCGTGTCGCCAGGTGCATACAGAGTATGTGACAGAGAGAGCAACAATGGTGGCATCAACATCACCATCGCTCAGTGAAACCGCCTCAATTATCACCAGCAAACGTCCCCCACGTTAGTACCCCCCCTCTTCCCCCACCCTTTGTCTCCGCGACATGACAGGCAGGATTTAGAGAGGCTGGATGTACTAGATACAGGATCTCCTATCTCCCCTTTTAGTTTTCCACTGCCTCTGCTTCCTCCTTGCTGCCCTGCTTCCATCCATTTCACTGGAACCTTTTTTTATATCTTATTTTGGTGTGTGTGTGAACAAATCATTTCAGCTCCAGAGTTGGAGGAGAAGTAGGAGGAGGAGGAGGTGGCGGTAGCAGGCATGAGAACCTTGTATAGTTTCCCTTAAACTCTCCCACCCCTTCTCAATTGAACACTCCTTCCACCACCACCGACATACACCCCCCTATCTCCACCTCTGTCTCGCCCCATCTCCCTCCCCCGATCTCCCTCTCTCCCTATTTCATTTTCACTCCATCTCCCTCTCATCTATCTTTCCATCGCTCTCTCCCCCTACGCATCTCTATCTCTCTCCATGCTTCCCGATCTCTCTCCCAATCTCCCTTTCTCTTGCTCCCAATCACTCCCCCTCCCTCCCTCCCTCTCAGTGGCTCTTTTTTGGTTATGCAATGCACAGAGCTCCCACGACCGATCGTTTCAGTCGGTGCCCCACCATCACGCACAGAGTACCCCCTCCCTATCCCTCCATGCAGCTCTGTGGTTAATTTTGGCTACCCTCCCCCCCAGCCACTGCTCTCCTCCTCCTCCTCCTCCTCCTACTCTCATGGCTTCCAACAGGCTTGTCCCTCTCCCCGGGTCTCTGGTGTATGGGTTCTGCTTCTGGCTGCTGCCGACGCTCCACCTGCCGGCTCTCCGCTCCGGAGGAACAGCAGCATAGGAGGCAGACCCAGCCCCCCCCCCCCCCCACCCAGAGTAAGCCGCACGCGGTCGAAGCGCACGTACATGGAGGCTTTGAGGGAGGCGGGAGGAGGTGGCTGGGGCAGGGGTGGCTGGGGCAGGGGTGGCTGGGGCAGGGGTGGCTGGGGCAGGGGCAGGGGTGGCGGCATTGGGGGAGTGTGGGGAGGGTGGAGGAAGGGGAAAAACATTAAGGGAGAGGGGGGGACGGACTTGTGTGCTTGTCAGAGCAAACACGGCTGCTTCTTCTGAGGGGGTCAAAAGACACAGGAGTAACACAGGAGGAGGAGGAGGAGGTGGAGGAGGAAGAGGTGGAGGAGGGGGTTGTGTGGCGGAATTTAGGGAAAGCAACGAGAGAGAGAGACGGAGGGAGGGTGGGTAGAGAGGAGAGTAGGAGAGAGAGGGAGAGGGAGAGAGACAATGGGGGGAGGGAGCAGAGAGACGAGCGGAGGGGGTGTCAGCGGAGGCTGGGTTTTCAGCAATCCCCCTGAACGGAGGGCTGCTTGTGCTGTGGCCACGGCGACACCAAGCGAGGGATGAAATGCTGAACGCGGGAGACGTCCGACCGCGGTGAGAACAAAAGGAGGCGCCGAGCGTTTGAACCCGACAGCTGGAGCTGACAGTAGCCAGGAATCTACGAGGGGACTACATTTCGCGCTGGAAGTGCGTTTGCGCGTGTTTGTGGCGTGTGTGTGTGTAAACGCGCATCAGAGGAGCACTCCGCATCACAACGCTCCCCCCAGCACCCCACTCCCCCTCCGTTTCTCTTGATTGCGAGATCCCTTTCGCTCAGAAGGACCAGGGACGTTTTGCTCCGCTGACAGCTCCACCTCCACCCCCCCCCCCCCACCCTCCTGTACCCACACGTCCGGCGAGCCCCCCCCCCCCCCCCCCCCCCCCCCAAGAGGCCAGGCGTTTCAGCAGAGGACCCCCGAGAGAAAAGCATGCTGGATGATGCCGCTCCGCACGCTAAACGCCTCAGGGTAAGTCGTTTTAACGCCTGGCTTCTCACTACTCTTAAACCGGGGTTGTTTATTCTGCAGCCGCTGGTGTTCAGGTGTCAGAGACAGTCGCCTGCGTATTATTTCCTCAGAGCGATGTTTGTCGACGGCCGGCATGTGTTGACAATGTTGACCACATTTGGTGGATCTCCCGTACCACGCTGGGTTATGTTTTTCTAGTTGCACATCCCAAACCGTCTCAGGACCAACGGCTCTCATTTAGCACACACGTGAAAGTCGTCCCCCTCAACATGGGGAAATAATGGGGACATCAACAACCATAAAAGGGGTGCTTGTGTGTGTGGGTATCTGGTATGTGAAGAGTGTGTGTGTGTGTGTGTGTGTGTGTGTGTGTGTGTGTGTGTGTGTGTGTGTGTACGGTCCTAACAAGCTTTTGAGGGGGAGGGGGAGGGCTGGATGGCAGATTCAAAACGGTGGAGTTAAATCACGTTTTTTCAGACAGGGCGAGTGGCGCCGTGGTGAATGTTATTGTTGGGAGTCAAATGGAAACCGTGGAGCGGAGGTTTCTCGCCGGGAGGTTGGCTGCCTCTCGCCGGGTGGCTTGCCGCCTCACGCTGCTTCTTTTCTGGGGAATCGAGTGATGCACAAGCGGGGACCCTGGAGAGCCATTAACAGTGCCATTTGTAAACTAATCGCCATTGTGCTGCTTGTGACCATTGTTCAGTCCAATTGATTTTCTCCTTGGGGGGGATTACCACGGCAGTGGAGACTGAGCCCCGTAATAAGATGGAGAGAGTAAAGAGATCGGAAAGGCAACATCTGCATTTTCAGACACGGTTGTGTGTGTTCTCAGTTGCGTCATTGGTTATGGGGTCATATGAGCGTTGAGCCTCTTTTGACATCTTCTTTCCTTCCTTCTCGTCCCAGATAAGTGCCACCACTGGCGGTTCAGGAAAGCACCAAGACCATGGGCACTACCGCCATAACCCTTGAAGAGGTGCGGGCACTGGAGGGCAAGGAAGAGCAGGAGGAGTCGATCTTGGCCTTGCTGGGCATCATCTGCACATTCCTCAACCTGTTTGTGATCGTCTTCGTTTACATCTACACCACACTGTGAGGCGGAGGCCAAGGGTAGAGACCAGAGACTCGCCAAAAGACCACTTGGAGGGAAGGCTCAGAGACCAAGCTTTTGAGGGAACACGCTTCACACTATGAACACCTCTGCAAACGGCAGCAGGCAGGGATTATACTGCTTGCCCCAGGATTCAGATGGAGTCGGGGAGGGCATGTTGTTCTGCCACAGACGGGACTACGATGAGAGATAACGATTAGCCGGAGGAGGAGGTGGTGCTCGTGGGGGCTACATTATGGCCAGCGCAAGAGAGATGGCATGGAAACCGTGCCTGGGAGGAACTCCGTTATGGCCAGAGAAGGACCTTCAACACATAGAAGGATACTGAAGTGCTGGGAGCGTCTCGTCGACATGCAGTACACGTGGACCTTATGGACAAATACAAAGGCCATACAGTTGGCCCCTGTGAACCTCAATTGTGTTTTCTACTGGCATGTCCAGCTACTTTTGTTGCCCGGTGAAACACAGGGCTCATGAGTCCCTCTCCATCTAGGGGCCTATCAGAGAGAACGAGAGCTGTCGGGCAACAAATTCCATCTGATCTCTTGAGGGGCTGCAATTTTATAGCTCTAAGGCTGCTGATTATTCAGCGATATGTGGCTGGGAAGGTTTGATAAGCAGAGTTACCGGCCATCAGAGAGAGACACTGATGCAGACAGAGAATACAAGGAATGAATAAGTACATGGTATATATTTATAGGCTATAGATATGTTAACTAAAAGGCTGTCCAACACACGTTCCCTGTGGAATCTGAAGAGTATGAAACTATAGCCAACATTAATCACAGTTCAGATGTGCACTTGCTACCGTTTGGACTTGGGTGAGGAGGAAGGACGTTCAGTACACCAGTGAATTTATGAAAATAAGATGGCGCTTAACATCCTAAGTCATTGGAAGAACTAATGAATGAATGAAAGGTATTTTTTATAAATAAATGAAAGGTTGAGTTGGTGATCTCAGAGTGACAAAGCAACTAACAGTTCCCAACAAAAGCGGATTTGCTCAAGCTGTCCAGACAAAGCTATTCCTACTGTATCTCTCAATCTTTTTTGGGGTTGTTTGGGGAAAATCTCTTTTTGATGTCATCGATTCACATTGATTTAAGAGCAGTGTTGGCAATCCTTTTCTGTGTATTAATATCAAACTCTAAAGCTTTTATAAATATATAAAACTCTAGATGTTATGTGCAAATTTTGACATTGATCAATAAAATCCAGAGTATATCAATAAAAATGTCCTTGCTCATGTTTGTAAGATCAACTCAATAAATATGTGGAAAAGACTGTCAGGGACAGCAGTGATAAAGGTGTATTAGACAACACTTCCCTCTCATTTACAATTAATTTAGCATCGCTTTCAGTCTTTTCTTTTCTTCTTCATTTTATTTTGGGACAGAGTTTATAACACCAGAAGAAAAATGCAGTTAAATTCCCTCTCACATCCACAGATTGTTTAAGTACAGCCTAGAGAGGAACCTTTATGGACTCAACAAAACCATCCTTACAAGGGAAGGCAGGCACACACACACACACACACACACACACGTTATTTACTCTGGGCTAAAACTTATACCAAACTACCTAAACCTAACTGCAAAGCTGAGTAGCCTGACAAGCAGCACACACACTGTTCCACACTTCCAGATAAGGGGTTTCCCATACACCCATCTGTACATTATAGATGAGCTAGCCTACATCCATCTGTACATAATAGATGACCGGGCATACAGAGGAATTACACGAGTGACAATGTGAACACGATGAGCAAAGTCGATCTGCTTCGATCTCAAGTATGAGGTGTTTCTCGAATTCAAAGCTTATCTAAAGGAATGATACCAAAATAGGAATTCAATCAGGAAGGACAGGACTTCCTTAGGTCAAAAGAGCGGGAGTACAAGCAGAAGACATTATTCCAACATTTGGGAATGTTGATGACACTAACTAAATAATCAAGTTGTAGATCATTCAGAAAATACTAATGTATGTTGGTAGTAGGGGGAACCTGCTGACCCATGGGACATTAGCTACGGACAAAACCACTATACCTTTCAGGAGCCAAGGCCGATCGGAAATTTAAACATGAAAAGATGCAATAAAATGATGATGTCCTGATGAAACGCCTACACACACCCACGTATGGATTTTCATTTGAGAAACAAATGGCTCGCAATCCCATGAGAAATTGCGGATTGAAATGAACAAATGAAACATTAAACATGCAGCCGCGACATAGAAAGGCATTACCTCAACGTTATGGCTTAACTTCCCCTGATGGAGTGCCAGGCAACGGTGCCACGGTCTGTAATGTGTCCTTATAGGATTCATCCCGACACCCATGATTAATGTAGAACAACACGTCTGGGTCCCAGCGGGGAGGTAGGGCTGGGTTAGGGGGCTGTAGCAGGGATATTACCCATGGGAGAAGTAGGGACTATGGGGGCTGTGTGTGGAGAAACAAGGGTTGGGGGTAGGATGACTCCAGTTTGGGTAGAGCCATCAAAGGACTCCCCCTGATATTCTCTAGGGACGGAAGGAGGTGGAGAGAGCACCGACGTCTCATTCGTCATAAACAGCATGAGGAGAGTTGTGCGCCGATCAGGGTGGAACAGAGGAATGATCTGTAATGATACTAGTGCTTTAATGGCCGCTGAGGTTGATGGTGATGATCCTGGGTTTAAATGCATCGATACAATAGCCCCTCCTTTCCTCCTCATTACTACACACTAGAGGGGGAGTCCGGGCGGCAGAAATCGATTCATACATGAATTGATGACACCGTGAATCATAAGACACCGCTCTGACTGGGCTTCATAAGTCTGGGTTGGAAAATGTGTTTCTATTCTACATCTCGCACGCAGGCTAACATCTGGTGCCATTGAGAGGCAAGGTCACCGTAACAAATGGCTTTTGGCTCCCTCTCCTCCCACAACAGCATGTCCACAACATGATACTACAGGGGCCAAATACAAAGGGCACACCCGGCAAGCGATCACATATTTACTGGATGTTTGACACAAATTCTTCAGAGAAGCTTGTAACTAATCAGACAAGAACTGCTACAGGGAGACCGGAATTTCCAGTTTGGGATTAATCAATTTGATATTATCCGAATTTATTCCACATACATAAAAGTGTATATTCAGAGAAGGCTTTCCAGCAACTCTGTGCAGGGTTTGTGTGCAGATGGCCTCAGACGAAGGATGAATGTTTCTTCATAGACCGAATCCGATCAGGCAGGACAGAAAAATATGACCGCAGACTCTACAGTTCTGAAAGAGTAAAAAAAGTAAACGCAAAGTAATTTTGTAGGATTTACCCAATCCCATGACCTTGGCAAAGAGAGTCGTTCCATTGTCTGGAAGACCAGACCAATCGTAGAAATGGCCAATCTGTGGAATCAATGGACCCACTTTTTCCTCTGTCCACTATCCCGGCCAAACCAACTCAGCGGGTCAGGCCAGTCAGTCTGGTTCCAAAGCACCAGGCACGACACCAAAAATGTTGCTTCCAACGTGCAAACAAACAGGTACGCCAAAATTAGTTCACACAATTCCAACCTAGGTGCATATCAAAGTGCCTTTCAAAAACAAAGTACAAAAACTAAAGCTGTTCTCTGGTGGTGCAGCGCTTGCAGCCAGCTTCATAGCACGTGAAGAGGGGGGCAGGCGATGTGAAACATGCCAATGTCGTAAGCGTTTCAGCCTCGCGCAACGTCTTAATTTAGAGCCAACAGACTCGTCAGGACGAATGTTTTCCTGTCGACGGTTTGACAGCCCACAGACGGGAGACACATATACCATTGATACGATGTGACACACAGGTTTCATCGGGGGGATTTGATTATTCGTAATGTCTTCATGGGGATTAATTAGAAGCTGTGTGTAAGAACTCAGCGTTAGGACTCTTGTTGTTCACAAGGAAAGTAAACAAAGGTGAAATTACATCAATTTCCCCTTTTCCTGTGAGCAGACTAACCTTGTCAAACCAATGTGAACCAATGTGTGTTGATCAATGATGCGTGCGTGTTTGTTTGTTGTTCACCATGTGTGCGCGTTTGCCTGTGAGAATATGTGCGTGCGGGCACGCATGCATGAAAATGCGTGAGTGAGAGAATGGGTGTTTGTGGGTGTGTGCGTGACGGTGTATCTGAGGCATTTACCAGATAATGAGGAGCAATTACACGACTTGTCCTCTTATCTGCTGTTATTTAATTATGAGACCAGGGGCACAGTAAAGCACACCGGGAGCACACGCAGCTCCAAACGCAGAGACCCGCGCAGCGCAACACGCTAACCCACACAGCGAGGAGTTCCACACGCACTACTCTCCACCAGCCAAGTGCGTCTTCCCCGCCTCCAATGCACGCACACAACCACCGGGGGACTTAAGTGGCGTGGAGATCGTGCAGACGGCGAGACCCAGCGCGTGTTATGGTACGTGAAATCAGCTAAGCAAAAAATAAATGGAATCAAACTGGGTATGAAATTGCAGGAGGAAACGGAGGTCTGCTCAGCTTCCTATTTCTGTTCTCGACACGGCAACAGTAATGGTTGGGCTATTGTGAAAACCGTCACGGCCCACCACAAATGCAAATAAAAGTCAAGGCCAATATGAACGTGGCAGAATCGTAAGCATGAATGAGCTCCCGTTGCGCTACACATAACTAATTTAAACCAATGTTGTATACCCCGTAGAATGCCGTGAAATGTTAATATCATCCATTGTAAACCGTGTATTACTACATATTGCAATTACTGGTGGTGGTGGGATTGTCCTGCGACCCCGAGCCGCTGCGGCTGGCTTGCATACGGCTCCACCATTAAGAACACAAGCACCATCCCATTTCCATCCGTGTTTTCAATCACAACAGCTGAAGGTGACATGGGTACAACACAGAGACCGTCAACTGACAGATAAAATGCAATCATCAGAACTCAGATGGAGAATGTGTGAGGGAGAGATACAGAGAATGGATAAAATGGACAGAGTGATTGACTGGGGTGATCCTAAGGAGAAAGGGGGAAGAGGGAGCGAGAGAGCGAAAATAAGAGCAGGAGGATGAGAGATACGGATAGAGTGAGAATGAGAGTGCGAGGTGCACAGTATGAGAGAGCGAGGTAGTGACAATGAGAGAGCAAGGTAGAGAGTGAGGGATAGAGAGCGAAGAAGAGAGTATCAGAGTGAGAGCGAGAAAGAGAGAGAATGCGAGAGGTGTGATCTGAGGTGAGGCCAAGACTCAGCCCAGGTCGATGCTCTACTAATAACGTTGCACAAAGCTCATCACTTTGCGGTAAGGATACAGAGGTGTGTGTGTGTGCGCGTGTGCAGAGACACCCCTCGGTCCCAATGATCATAAACAAAACAACAACAAATTGTCAAGCACATGTCAATTAAGCCGCTAACGTGCACGCCGCTGTGAGACCTGCTGTGTGTGCGTGACCGACAGAAAGTGTGCATGGGATTGGCATGCGTCATAAATCTTATTAGCTGACAGTGGCACCTCAGTGAAGAGTAAGGCTTCGTCCGTCATCCCCGGCACAAACATTACCATACCCAGAAATAATAATTGGGTGCTACAATGATTGGCATCAATAGGTGTGTGTATGTGTGTGTTCTTTTAAATTGAGGAAATGAAATAGACAAAGTATGAGTGAAGGGTATCTTTTATCCATCTAAAAATGGCGCCACTGATTGGCTGCTTGAGGATTCAATGCCATCCATCAACAGTTCTAGAAGACTTTCACCTTCAACTATGAAACCTCAAACTTCATAAACTCAAACCAAATAACCCAAACAGTGTATTAACAACTCTGTCTGTTTTTCTCATACAGGCCTTTCAAAGACAACCAGGTCCACACTTAAATGTTGTTTTTCTGAACTCTGACGGCACAAACTTTCACACTACTTTCACAGATGGCTAACCAATTAGGGTGAATACATTTAGTCGTAACCTTTTCACTGGGCTTCAACCAAAATCACCTGCCGACTTAGTTTACAATCGAGAATGTAATGATGGCAAGAAAAAAAAAGGTGCATTTCAAAACATTTCAGTGTCTACCAAGAGTATGTATTTGGTAGCTGTAAACAAGCAAGCTTCTGCTGCTGCCACACTGCATGTCAGTGAGAGGCAGTGAAAGGTTATTGGGAAGTGATCCACGTGAACCGGGCTTGATGCCAGGGGAAATAAATACAATATGTGCCACATCGGTTCATCGTCATGCAGAACCCCTTGTGTACACAATGTATAATTATATACATACGCAAGTGCTTTCCTACCCAGGTGGGAGGGCATGCAGCGATGCATATGTATGAACATGTATAAACCAGCACATTGATACATAGTTATAAGTATATCTAGCCGTCTCCCTACCAGAGTCGTTGCGCAGGTAGGAGGACATGGCGGGGATGAGGCAGGACTGGCTGAGCAGCTCCTGGAGGACGGCGGGCAGCGCCGTGCTGTTGTGGGGTCGGCTCTCTCCGGACGTCTGGGCCTCGCTGCCCGGTCCGCCAGCACAGCCTGCCGGGTTGATGTAGCTGGCCAGTACCTGCAGGGAGGGAACACGTGCGCCCGGGTTGGACGGATCATTATAGGATGGAGAGGAATGAGTTGAAATACGGGGAATTGCTTCAGCTTTTTTTATTTTCAAGCAATTCATTCAAACACTGAGGCTCTGAATTATCCCATCACGGACTGAGAGCACATTATGGAAACAGTTTTTTCTTATGTTTTTGGCCGTGATGAAGTGATGCCAATGATCATTTCTTTGCAGGGTTATCCTTTACTCACAAGCCTCGGATGTAAATGAGTACATTACAATGTGAAGAGAATCGTGAGATTACATCGTGAGATTACATTGTGAGATTACATCGTGACGGCATTAGGAACTGCATGTTTCATGCAAATCACTCAAAACAGAGCAGTCTTTGCAAAATCGACCTTTAAGCTGTTGTGGAAAAATAAGCTGCAGCCCCAGTTCTGGTTAGTAAAATCGGGATACAAGCCGCGGCTCTATTTTCGAGAAAATAAGGTATTCTAGAAGTATTGAGCATTGAAGGTGTTTGACACGGTTCTGAGGGTATGCTAAAAGGTGTTCTAGTTGGTACTTAAGGTATGCAAGAACTAGTTTGAGGTGGTACTCAAGGTATTCTAGAGGGTGGTCCAGGGCTGTTTGTTGTACCGAAGGTATTCTAGAATGTATTTCCAGGTGTTCCAGAGGTGTTTGTATCAGCGAACGTATTCTAGAAGGTATTTCTAGGGTGTTCCAGCATGAGAGCTCACCTGTAGCAGGCAGGTGACGTGCTCCTCCTCCAGCCGCTGCTTGGTGAGGGCCTGCTCCACGTCCCAGCCCGAGGCGGTGGAGCCCGTACCGAAGCCCGTTCCCTTGGCCCAGTACAGCTGCTGCTCCTCGCTGGTGCCACCACCGTGCCCGCTAGCCGCCTGGGGCTGAAGGACAGAACACAACGGCAGGGACATCAGAACCCAAAGTGCGGCAAACCCACGTTCTATGGTTGGAGCCGAGCACGGGGGTATCGTTAATCCTTACAAGCAGTTTGGATTTCAGAGGTTAGACTTTCGTCCTCTATAAGGAGGACACAAATCAGGTGTATCTCGTCTCACTTACAGTCTGGAAGTCTTGTACAGTGTTGAAACGTAGCTAAGACTATCATCCTAACATGAACTACATAACTATGAAGAGAAGGTTGGCCCTATAGAGGGCCAACCTTCTCTTCATAGTCATGTAGTTCATGTTAAGATGATAGTCTATAGCTTTATATATTTAGCTACGTTTCAACGCTGTACAAGACACGAGCACCACTGAGACCACGGTGTAATTGCATGTGCAAGGTCCTACTATTGCGGGCAGTAGTCCTCCAGTATTACACTCTGCCCAGTAGCCTAAAGCAGCGGGGCATCCCAGATTACCAGCCTCTCCCCTGTGTGGTTCATGTGTGAGGAGTAAATATATAACCAACGAAAAACAGCACAAGGATAAAAGCAGCAGCTTCCCAAACATGCCGGGAGCATGCGGGAGAAGAACTGACGGCATCTGGATCGGATAATGCTATTTGGGTTTTTCCAGCAAATTCGGCAGGAGCCAGACGACCCATGACCGTTGTCCAATTGGCAGTTTCTGTGCTAGCACCAAAAGGACCATTCTGCCGCCAGACCTCAGCTTGTGAGGTTCTACTTATACCAGGGTCATTTCAAAACGATACGTCAAGCTACATCACGATGTTACACAGTGAAGAGGCGTATCATTTATATCAACATAAAACATGGCATGACTAATCACAGCAGGAAAATGTGAGCGGAGTTGCTAGTGGCCAACTGTGATGTACTGGGAACCAGTTCCTACCTCAGGCTGATGACCCGATAAAAGGGGAATGGACCTTTTGCTCTCAACATGGAAATATCAAATCTTGGCTGGCCAAGGGGCGAATCTAAGTGACTGTTGAAGTATTTGTTGCCCCCCCCTTACCTCGGAGGCGTTGGGGCAGGCGTTGGGGATGCGAGGGGCGTGGTGGCTGAGGGCCGACAGACAGGCCAGGATGAGGTGGATAGCCCCGATCTCCAAGGCCATGCGTCGGAGCAGGACGCCGTCGTCTGTGGTGAGCGGCGTGGTGCTGAACAGCGCCCGGAGCACGTGGAAGGGTAGCGTGGGCAGCACGTTGGCGGACGGAGACTGCAGGATGTGACCTGTGGGAAGCAGAGGGGGCGGAAGGGGTAAGAGATGTGGGGCGGGGTAAGAGATCAGCTCTATGTTGTCCAGCTTATTTACAAGTGTGACAAATTTCCTCTTCGCCAAAATGAGTATTCTTGTTTTGAAATGTTATGCTATTTTTATTGCTGGTGTAACACCTGAATTTCTCTTCAGGGACTAATAAAGAGTCATTAAATGAGTCAAAGTAAATTCTCAATGGATGCAATTTGCAACTTCATTTCCCAAGACCAATGTTTTTGCCAAAGGCATGTAAATGTAACATGCCTTGGTATGAACGAAAATGTATGCACCAAGATAAGGTTTACACTTTACAAAGCGGACAGTGGTCCATCAGATAGTCTGACTCATTCTGTGGTCTGGTAGCGCTCCACACTCAGCCATTGGTTAGCCGAACCCAGTAACCTAGGTTACACTTATTACTGTAAGGCAACTATTTTACTCCATCAAGTCCAGTACTAACATGAGCAATGTGACTTCAAAGCTTTACACACATTCATAAACGGTTGAAAGTGGGTCACTCTTTAGAACGTAAAAGACTACAAAAACAGTCTACAAAAAGTTTCTGACATTTTGGACATCTTATTCACAATAAAGCTACCCCCTAAAAAAGGATTCCTGGGATCTCAGCATCCTCTGTGGACTATTAATCTTTCATCAAACTTTTTAGGGAAACTCGGGGCGATTTGAGTTCCCATCATGTCTTTATTGAAGTTTAAGAGTTTGCGAGTAGCATAATGATTGATCCAAACGGCACGCCTAATGACTGCCAGAGGGACCGAGCACACTGAGAGGAGCAGAAAGTGTCTTCGGCTCTCATTTAGCCCTCATAATGACTAAGGGCAGACAAAGACAGCCGTGGACTAAACGACCGCCTGATGTGATGTGTGGCCCGTGTTACCAAATAAGCTGGCAGACCCTCGCCACCACTCATCGCCAACAAGGGCCGCAGTCTTGCTCAAGGACTGGGGGATGGCGGGGCGAAACAGCAACGAGAACACCAGAAGACACACACTTAAACAAGCTCCGGGGCCGACTGAATGACAGGAAGGGGAGCGATGATGGATAGGGGAGGTTACAGGGACAGGAAATACCGGCGTAGCGAGAGCTGGTTGAAAGGTTGATTTTTTTATTCTTTCAGTTTAAAGGGACTTCACTTCGTAAACGAGGCTGAGGATTCCCAATGCTAGTTTTACATCCCAGATCAATCTAGTGACCTAGAAACCGTTCAAGGTTATTTTTTGGGGGCATTGGACAGCACAGTGAAGCTGTAAAGTGCGTTGAGCGTGCCAACATCATGCAGCAAAAGACCAGCCTCGTAAAATCGCACAAGGGTCATTACAAAGTGTCCCAGCTTACACGGGTGACCGACTTAAGAGTAAGCCACCAGGTAAACCTTCCCCACCAGACCTGGCACCTGTGGGTGGCAGCCAACTTCCCACACACGGCCCTGGATCGAGGTCACCCAGCGTCCCAGAACACTTACTTCCCTCGCCGTCGTCGGTGACGCCCAGGACGAGCCGCAGCAGACACTGGGCGTGCTTCCTCTCCTTCAGCAGCACCTCGGCGTAGCCGTGCAGCCGCAGGAAGAGGCCGAACGCCGCCAGCGAGTGGGCGGGGATGGGCGACATGGTCTGCACCGAGGAGGAGGAGGACGACGACGCCTGGCCCTGCAGCTGCTGCTTGTTGATGGGCGGAGGGGGGGGCTCCGCCGCGATGGTCTCGGGCGCCTCGTACACCAGCTCCCCCGACTGCTCGATGGTCACCCACTCAAACTGGTCGCTCTCCTTGGGCTTCTCCAGCGTGGTGGAGGGCACGATGGGCGAGATCACCTGAGGCACCACCGCCGCCACCCCGAGCAGGAACAAGGTGGATGGGCAAGGAGGACAGGTGAGAAGATGGCATGGACCTGAGGGAGATTGGCCAACAGGCGGGCTTCTGGCCGCTACAATGTTGTTGTGTTTCCAATTTGATACTTTCCATTTAGTTCCATGTAGTACACACAAGTAAAATAAGAGCGTTAGATTCTGTTGACCAATAGGGGGCTGCCACCTAAGACATTTAGCGCATGGCAGTCACTGTTTTTATATTGTGATATATTATAATACTCATAATATTAAGAAATGTGTGTTACTTTAATCACAATAATACGTTCCAGGATTTGGAATCGCTCCATGTACTTCACTCACTGTTGATAGGTTTCCAAGATTTACCTCTGCAAGTCATGCATTGATAAATAAAACATCCATTTATTTGAAGGTAAGCTGCACTAAAAGCTAGGGCAGAGGAAAGGCCCATAAGCCCCGAAGAGACAGAAACACGACGATAGTCTAAAAGCCCTGCAGGAAAGCTACCCAACAGCCTTACCTGCACCATATATAGATGCCTTCTGTCCACGAGCGCAATGCTTTCACTCCAGGTGAAGCAGTTACTGAATCAATAATTAATTTAGGGACAGGGTACGGCCAATAGAGAACACAGCATCTACAGAAACCTTGGATCTCAAGTGGTGCACAGTTGGATCCCAGAAGCCTCATGCTTCTCAGTTTACGACAAACACTGGCAACACTGTTCATCTTTACAACATTTCAACGTCAAGAAGGAAGAAGAAAAGTCTCACTTGGTGGCCGTTTTGGGGCGCGTGATGCCACTCGGGGCTTGCTCTTGGACACAGCCTGTACGGCTCGATTTTCGGGAACTATTTTGAAGCGGGGGGGACAGCAGGAAACAGAAGAAGGAGGAAGGAGGGGAAGGGAGAGAGGACAAAACAAAACATTTAGTCCCCTGGCAAGCCTCGCCCGAGCTCAATTTCAATGATTTGGCGGTTCACCTCGTCACAGAGAGGGCCCGCGCCTTCGCAATTAGGGCCTCAAAGTGGTCGTCTGCGGCGGGGGGCATAATGGGGCACGTCTCACGCACGCCAACGACAAACACTGCTCTGATTGGCTCTAAACGCCCGAGGCTCTGGCCGGCCCTTCTCCAGACAACGGGGGCTCCTGGTACACTACGTACCCGGCGGGGGGGGGGGGGGGGGGGGGGGGGGCGTGGGGGGGGACGCAGCCTGACAGTCAATTGAGTCAGCCCCGAGCACCGTACTCCACCGGAACGGTTCAACCACCTACCTTAAGACGGCCTGTGAGAAGTACCAACGACTGAATTTCTCCCTGCAAGTCATGTTTTTTTTCTTCAATGTTTTCTTTTTCTTGGTAAGTTTAATTAAGGCGCTGTCACCATTATTTGAGATGGAGGGTTAGAAGAGTATACTTTTTTTATCCCGCTACACGCACGCCTGTTTGCCGGCGGCTAACGGATTGAGAAGGTGGTTAAATTGCTACGATGAGCGTAATGAGGGGAGGCGTGCGGCTGACGAGTGGCGTCGGGAAGCGGAATAACAATGAGTGGACATTGCGGGCGTTTCTCTTATCTCGGCGAGCAAATTATATTAAGCGCTCCTACGCCAAAGAAGACTTAAATGACGGTGATTCTGCCGCCTCACATTCTCAGTGCTGGAGCGTGGCTGCACAATTCGACTCGCAGAATAAGGCAGAGTTTAGCATTCCAGCACGGTAACATGCCATGCGTTCCAGATCGAGTTACACTGCACAACGTTACCACTAGACTTTACTAGTGAACCCAACAGATTGATATGAGCTCCATAAACAATGAAATATGGGCTCCTTTCCAAAGGAACATTGTGCTCCCAAGTCTAAAAAGTAATGGGCACACAAAGGTATCAAGGGGTACCCAAAGACCGATGTGTCAATGAATGGATCGACTTTATATTAGCACCATAAATCGAATAAATAAGGAAAAAATGGATCTCTGTGCAGAGATGTGGGGGCAGCCTCACCTGCTGTATGACGTCTGGGTAGAGCATGGGCAGCCTCTCGGCGATCAGTGCCAGGCCCCCCATCCCGGCGAACACCTGCAGGGGGGACTGCACCGGGCTGGTCTCCAGCAGGGTCTCGTCCGTGGCGTCTGGTATCTCCTCTCCGGGGGTCATGGGCTCGTCCTCGGGACAGCTGCTCAGCATCTCACAGTGCTCCACTGGAGGGGGGAGAGGAAGGAGCGGGAGAGAGAGAGAACCTGGTGTGATGACGGCTGTACAAGCGTTACTGGAGGGGTCACAGGGCTAAATTCCCTATTGGGAAGCAGAGTAAGAAGCTTTGATTGGCTTGACCAGACACTGCAGTATGGGTATACCTGCACCATAAGTGCTTCATTCAGGGGAGGTGAGGGGGGAAAGAGCGAGACTTATTCGTAGGTAGATCTTACTGGTAGATGCTCCATTGGGTGAGAGGGGGAACAAGGTATGATGGATTGCCCAGAGATAGTTAAGCAAGCATAGGGTTGAGATAAGAGGGTACTTTATAATCCCAGATGGAAAACGTGGAACAGGTCCAAACTGCATCATAAAAGCAATACAAAGTTATACTTAGAAACATCTATTAAGTCTAATAAATTACCTAGTCTCTTTCAGAAATAAAGCACACATTAATTATCATACCGCTATGAACAGCTGTTTGTTCAGATATCTGGAAGTGATTCAGATCATTAGCATACAGACAATGAATAAATGAAGGGCATAAGGTGCAGATTTGTTTTGCTTACAATAACCTTAACTTGGATTAGGTTTTGGGTTAAGATGTATTAAGATAAATGCATAGTTTAGCTCCTTTATACCGCTCGACAAAGGAGCATAGTCAGGTGTTTTGTTGTATATGTTATGTTGTATTCAGGGTGCGGTGGAGTGCACCTCATAATTTGTACCAAGATTACATTTGAGGGAAAGCAGGAAGGATAGATCAACAGAGCCAGTCGTCCATTACAATCTCATTCATCAAGTCAGTAGGGGAGGAGGAGGAAAGACGACAGCTTTCAGATCATGGACGGATGTGGTGTAGAGCACAGGTACATGCTGATGAAAGGCATCATATAAATGTTGAAGATAATATAGTTTAAACTTAACTTTGTATAATGTCCACATGTATAATGTCCACACTTTACTGCTCTTATTGTTTATATCAATACATTTTCAGCTGTTCAGCATATACTTTTATTTATTTTTACCCTCCTGAATTTTCCGCTATGATTCATAATTACCCGACTGAGATTTATAAATTTCACATCATATCGTCCTGTTTTCTAACGCATTACCTTAATGGCTTTCAAGTCAAATAGAACTGCCAATCACAACCGTTCACCTATGATGGTTGCCACCGAGTTTAACAAGGGTATATTATGACTGATGTCATCCATCAATGTGGATTGATCTGAACTGTAATTCCTCTTGATTATGAATCAGCTCATCCCAAATCTACGACTGTAAAATCTGTTGGATCCGTGTATGAGCAGAGCAGAGATAGGATTTCAGAAATAACAGCAAGCTGAGCTTATTATGGACCGGGCCGTGAATACAGACAGGAGGTTATCCTGAAAGAGAGCGGGAAAGACATGTGGCATAGGGCCGCAGGTGAGAAGAAAACACGCGGCTGCTATGATGCGTATCCGGTACGCTGTTAGAACTAAAGTGACTCGACTCTCTCCTGCGCTGTCTCTGTTGGACAACAATATGTCTTCCTAAAAGGTTTTGGCCATTTACAACCAGGAGAAAGGCTTTTAATGGAGCCTGTAGGTGTGTTTGGGAGTGGGGATTATGGACGGGTTGGTTTCGGAAAGAGCCAGTCAAAGAGAAAGAGAAAAGGAGTGGAGGAAGAGTAAGGCAGGTTGTCTGCTAGGGGTGGGCAAAAAAATATATCCAGATATTTTCCCTCATATCTATATTTGAAATTTCCATTAACAATTTCTTCTGACATTCAAAATCACTTAGATCAGCTAACCTACAGAAAATATATAAGTATTTTGTAAATGAAAGCAGCCACAAGGCATCTTATACTCAAACATTAACAAAATGTGGGACATGAAAAAGAGAAAACTTTTGAGAAAAAAAGTTTAACAATGAAGAAAAATAAGAACTATTCAAACAGAAAATCCTCCACGTCAACTGTTCTAGATGAACAAGAACCAATTTCTAGTTTTTGATTAGCAAGAGCTGACAAAAGGGGACGGCAATGTGAACAGCATAGTTGAGCCACGTATGGAAATTTAATCTTCCGCTCTGGATGCAGGGGCTCTCTCCTCCACAGTTGAGGGGATCTGTACGTCACCCCAGTCATCTCATGGCGGTCATGGCCTATTATTCACCCAGTGCGCACACGCTACGTAAGGACGAATGTGTTTATGGATGTGGGAAAGATATTGGGGTAACGAATCCTTGAAGTGGCAGCTAAATAAAGTCCCAATAAGCCTTAATATAGCTGGCAATGTGTCGGGTAAATCTCCTTTCATATTAGGCCGATAACGAATAAAGGTTTCGGAAATGTGAAATAACTTTAACGAACATAGTTACATCAGTTACGACATGAATACGCAGCGTTTTTGTACCGCGCAGGCTAAAAAGACATTCAACCCTCAACCTCTTAGCCCCGTGCTAAGGCTCCGTCCTTTCTCCAAAATATCCTACGTTTGTAGAGTTCTCAATTAGAAATGGAGGTTCCCAGTTTAATGTAAAATAGGGGATTATGATAAGTAGTGTAGTCTTAAATACACGTTCCTTTTTGAGGTGGATGCGATGCCAAATCGCCCGTCCCTCGTCCACGCTGTATGTATTAAATGGGAACTGAGGAGTGTTCTCCCTGAGCGGTTTTAGTCGCTGGTTGTACAACAAGCTGCCGTTTCTTCTCTTCCCTCATGTTAGTGTGGGTCACCACCCAATCCCCGGCTCTAAAAGCTTCTCTCGCCAGGGGAACCCGAATTCTGCAGTTTTTAGTGGAGCTGTACAGAGAGTGGTGAGACATCAAGTGAAATGATGACGTAGGATGGGTAAAACCCCCATACTGCACTTCTCCATAGAGACTGAGACACAGACAGACAGACAGACGGACGGAGGGGGAGGAAGGGGGTAGTAAATAAGAGGGAAGGAGCTGCCAGGGAGCAGACATTAGCCACTATGGAGACTGGATTTAGCTACAGGTGATCTGGAGCTGGAGCTTACAGCCAGCTTACGGTGTCTGGCTGACATGTATATGGAGCAAATATTAGGATTCATGGTTCAGGCTGGAACACAATTATTCCAGAAGGCCATATGGATGCCATTTATTATTTTCCATACTGTAGGCCATGGGGAAGAGGCGGGCACAGAGGTTATACTCTGCTGACCGTGGAGGCCATGGTAGGGGATACATTTTTAGCATGAAGAGGCTTCCATCTGTAACACACAGATTACATTTAAAGTGCCAGAAGCAGCCTAGGCAGCAGCGATTCAGTCGTCACTGGAACAGGTGGATCGCTGCCTCTCTAACTAACTATTCCCGGTCCCCTGCAAAGGTTATTATCCCCATGCCCAAATGGTTGGCTGTTATATTAGTAGATTTATCCCACTGTGGCTAGGCCAACGTTGGTTGGCATAGCAACACAGAGGAGATTGGTCTGCTCTCGTTGGTTGGTTCTGTCCAAGCCCAATGAGAGGGGAGCCGTCTACCTTGTGGGAGACTTATCACCCAGCATCGGGTTGCTGCATTTTTAGGTTGGAAAACGATTCAGACCCAAACTTCTTGCATGGT
Source organism: Gadus morhua (assembly GCF_902167405.1). NCBI lineage: Eukaryota > Metazoa > Chordata > Actinopteri > Gadiformes > Gadidae > Gadus > Gadus morhua. The sequence continues at coordinate 14,854,100 of NC_044062.1, read as the reverse complement.
TGTGCATTTGCTACCACACACACACACATAGCTTTCACAGACTGAATAACTGCCCTGTAATATCAATATCACAGTGAAGTAGTTAGCAGTAGTAGGAATAATTTGGTTGCATACAAAATGGACCTCTCACCTTAGAACATTTCTGAACCTCAAATATACCGTAGAATCTATATCCATACAAGTCCCCAAGACCATTTTACATTTCAGGTGAGCGCAACGTTAGGAATCACCACCCTCAAACCCAGTTCGAATTGGTCAGAACCAACACGTAAGCAGTCAAAGGTAAAGTACTGGCGGCAAATGTAGAAAAGTGTGTTCCTTGTCAGAGCTCAATAAAATAGAAAAAAAAGACATTTGAAAACACGAATCAAAAGCTCATCTAAAACGCTGTTTCCCTCTCTCCATTATCCAAGACATGCCCAGCAGTCCGACGCCTCCATCACCACAAGCTCCTTACCTTTCTCTGTCCTTAGCCTCTTGAAGGAGTCCGTCTTGGAGAGGCCGGGGTCCGAGATGACCTTGGAGCCCAGCTTGACGGTGAGGTCGATGGAGCGGTAGCCCTGAGGCAGCCTGCGGTCGTAGAGCAGGGTTAGGAGCTGGGCAAGGGTCATCTCCGCGGGCAGCGGCTGGCCTGTTGTGGGGAGATTTAAAAGTTGGACTTGTGTGTCCCTGGTGTAGAAGGCACTCAATCCACAATCAAGGTAGATGCTTACGGGATACCTCTCGATGTATCGCTGAGGAGATTCACATACATGCTCACCAGATCTCTGACTACGATTACTAAACCATGAACATTACCTAAAAGCATGTTTATTTATATATAAACAGTGTATTTGAGAGAGAGCAGGAGCGAAAGAGATATATAGTAGTATCTAGTTTTAAATTGTATATAATGCTGCACTTCTTCGGTCATGGAGTGAGGTTCAAGCTTTATTAAAGAAAACAATATTTTCAAATGATACGCTTTACCCAACACCCAGAATCAATGTCTACATCATTGTAATAGTATTCCCTAATCCATTCTCATTTATTCGTCAACAGATAATGAGGAATACATTATAAGCCGTGCCCGTGAAGGTGAAGAAGTGCAATGTGTGTGTGTGTATGTGCGTATGTGTTCAGAGTTGGCCGTGCGTGGACTAGCAACAGGTCGGGAAGAATCGACCCGGATGGATCTTACAGCTCTATTACCACAGGAGGAATTAATTAGATATGCTGCTACTATACCCTCATAGAGAGAGAGAGAGATGGAGCGGTGGAGAGACAGAGATAGAGAGAGCGACACACAGAGACAGAGTGTGTTACCTGGCAGCAGGTTGTGGTAGAGGTGGAAGACGGGGACGCTGATGGTCTTGTTGGAGGGGTCTGAGGAGGAGGAGGCGGCCAGCTTGTCTGTCATCACGCGGCCCCTCCTGGAGGGGGGCCGGGGGGGCGTGGATAGGGCCCTCTTAGACTGGGACTTCAAGCCTGGGGAGAAGATCCGAGGGTGAGACCCTGTTCTGGTGCCACTCTGCCGCTCAGTCCGCCAACAGATGTGGATGAGAGTGCGTTTGTGTGCACGTGTTTAACCTGAGGCTACGACGACGCTGTAGTTGTCCTGGAAACCGTTGTCGGCCTTCATCTTCTCCTTCTCCTCGTGGTTCTTCTTCTCCTTGTCGTCCTTCTGCTCACTGATCAGTTTGGCTGTGATGCTGGGCGTGTCTGGAACACAACACACAAAACAGAATCAACACCAGAATAAACACACCAAGCTGTTGGCATTTATGCCGAGCGATAATCAGTTGTCTGTCTGAATCAATGGTAGCAATTTAGGCTTAGAAGAGGGACGTTTTTTGATAGCTGACACAAGCAACCTTTTTTTTGAGTTATCCCTTAAAAAAAAATTACTTTTATCCTATTGCGCCTTACTCTCTCGCACACAGACGCGCACACACGCACAAACACACAGGGCCTATTATCTCTTGTTCAAGGTCCCGAGAGGAGGACCATTCATCATGCGCATCAGTGGCTATCCGCTAGCTTCAACGCACCCCCCGCCCCATAAGACGGTGATGAAGGGGGCTGCTGCAGGAAGTACCAGGTACTAACGGCTGGACAGAACCATCCTGGGGAGGGGGTTCAGTCGAGGTAGGAAAGGGAAAACATGTCCAGGGCACAGGTAAGTGTGTCGAGTGTGGGTCGTTGGACAAGGCTCTCCGATGGAGAGAATGCCGTTCAATTTTGTAATGTGTAAATTCATGTCCACATGTCGAGCATCATTGGTCTTGGTTCCCAGAAACAGCACGTCTACATGTATGGTGACTGAGAGCATGCAGATGAAGATGCCAGATCCAAATAGAGATTTGTGATATCTTTTGTGCTTTTATGGACTGGAGAGTGGAGCTGGAAAGTGTGTTGAAGAAGAGATCAGACTTGGGACAGCAGGTTACGAATCGAACCCGGGTCGCCACAATGTCGTATCGTCTAAGTTGAGCGACTGTGGAACCCGTGGGGATTCCTTGGTAAGCGATGGTGTGTTCTGTGTCGTGACTCCCCGGGCGGGGTAGCATTAAGGCTAACGGGGGTGTCTATTCCCCCCGGATGGGTTTAGCGCAGCACGGAGGCTGGGTGTCGTCGATGGCACTTAAATGTGTGTGAAACCGCGTGAGGGAAAGGTCAGTGTTTATCTGCCCAGAGGGGGAGCAGATTGGGAACTGTGTGTGTGGTGTGTGTGTGTGTGTGTGTGTGTGTGTGTGTGTGTGTGTGTGTGTGTGTGTGTGTGTGTTCTAATTGATTTCAAACAGAACTGTGTTTTGCATTGAAAGCAGCCCACCTGAGGCACCACCACACCGATGGAGACTGGTGGGTTTTTGTGTGTGAACCCCTTGTCTCCCTGCGATGAACACCTGAGGTATGTGTAAATATTGATGAGAGGCCGACGAGACGAATACCAAGCGGTGATGGACAACGAAGGCTTAATACGCCTGCATCGACCAGCCGCCGTGGGTCTGTACGTTACTGGAGTAGCTAAACGTGGTCGTCACGGTAGCTCACGTGCACCTCTCGAAGAACTCAACCCCCTCGTTGGGGCACAGACCCATAAAGGGAAGCAGCGTAGAGTTAAACGGTGGCTGTTGGACACAGACGTATTATTCAACCTCAAGGCTTTCTGTTCAAACACGGCCACCAGAGCTCCAGGGCTGCCATTCAGAACACGTTCCAAGCGACCCCAGAAATCGCTTGCTTACCGACGCCACAAATGTTTTCGATTAACAGACAATCCTTCTTCTGATGGTGATACTAGAATGAATAAACACTGAATGCCAATCATACTGTTTGCTCCACCCTGAACATTGTCTGCATGAACCTAGATGGGTGAGGCCACAGTTAGAAGTCGTCTATGATCTGATTTTCTGGAGAAGGCTGGGTGAATTGGACCGGATCAGGGGTCACAGAGCAGCCTCCACAGTAGACAACACACTGTTCTCCATCAACTGAAACTGCCCTCCCCTCGGGTTCACTGTCCCAGATCAATCTCACTCAACACCAAGCACCCGCTATCAAGCCTTGTTCCCACCTCCATTAGACCACTGAACCCCTGGTAGAGGCCCGTGCTGAAGCCTTTCTAAACCGTGCAACCGTCTTTTTGGGCGGTTGCAGTTCCAGAAAGTAACACCATACCCCGTCCCCTTCACTTAAAACTATATACATTCATACAAGATGTGGACAGGCTTTTGTATAGCGTGGTTCTGTGTTGGTTCTTTTTTTGACCTTGTAAGTGGCCCTAGTACATTGTGCTTATTGTATGTGATGCAACTAAAAAGAGCCTCACACATGCGCTCTATACCAATCCCGTTCCTAACAGTTGGGGGGTTCTGTGCATGAAGTCTTCTTACCCGAGACCCGATCCAGGACCTCAGCCAGCGTGGTGGAGATGGGCAGGTGCAGGGTGCGGTACTTGTGTCCGGCTCCGTACATGGGGTGCTGGATCACGTGACTCGTGGCGTTGATACGGCCTTTGTAAAGCTGGAAGGGTCAGAGCAGAGGGGGAGGAATAACGTAAGGATGAGATAAGGGATAAGTCTTGCTTACCACAATTTTACCACCGGGTATGATGCTCATCATTCATTACATGACTTTTCGAAATCGAACAGATAGTGACATGGGGGTATCCACCCTGATATTTGACCAATGGATCAGCCTACCAGTTGGTGGTCCACAGAAAGGTAGGTGGGCGGATCTAGCCTTCATAAATCTGTAACATAGGGGCCCCTTACCCGGTTTATGCTCATTGAGCTCAATGATCTCTTTTATAAAGGAGACCTGCAAAAGACGGCACCATAGGTGGTTACAGACACGAGAACATTAACCAACAAGGACACGATTTGGTCTTTCCTGATTGACTGTGACAGGTCGTCTCAGACCGCATGAATGACGGCACACGTGTTCATCACTGGACTGACATTTACTGCTCCACTCAGCCCCCCAAGGGGATATGGCTAGGTACCAAGAACACACACACACACACACACACACACACACACACACACACACACACACACACACACACACACACACACACACACACACACACACACACACACACACACACACACACGTTGAAGTGAGCACTCGGATTTCACATAAATATAATAAAAAGACTTCCAAGAACGAGGATAAATCCGAAAGAGCGAGAGAAAGTGGGACGGCCTTAAGTTTTGCTGCAGTGGCACCAGCATGATTGACAGGTCCGAGGCCTCTTTCTGGCCTCAGATGTCTAACCTGACATGACCTAGGAGGAGGAGGCCTGCATGTGTTAAGGGAGGAGAGAGGAGAACAAGGAGGGAAGTTGACGCTAACGGTCATTATTCAGTCCCTGATGAGTCTGAGGGTCGCGTATGTCCAGGCGCTAGCGGTGACCTTTCCAGAGAGCAGACGGCAGGAAACCACAGCAGCCAAAACACAAAAGGGCCGACTTAATTGGATAGGAGATGACACGAGATGCTGCGTTTCCCCCCCGACAACCAAGCAGGCTGCTAATTTAGGAGTTTGAGAGAGTCGTCTCTCACGGCTCTCTCTTAATGAGCTTTGTTTTCAAGGTTCTCAAAGGAGAAAGTGTTGTTTGCGCGTCTTTGAATGTACAATCCCACACCCACCCACCAAGTGGAATCTAGATGAGGTCTGCGACATCAACAGAGATGACTGTGTGGCGAGAGAAGATGCAGAAATCCCTCTAGATGTCCCGGATCAGGGTGGAGAAAGACTTACTTGGCAGGCACGGTTCAGGACATCTCAACAACAACAATTTGTTCTTCTCTCCCTTCAGCCTGAATATAGCCAAACAACACTTTGCCCAGAGATATGACTGCAAAACTAACAGCAATGAGATGAATATAGTCTTTTGATAAAATCTGGATGAGTTACACCAGTGATGAGGTCTATTACATTGAAACACTATAAAAAGCACTATATTGTGATATACATCTGCATCACTGTTACATGTAAAGCCCTAACCGAGTGGTACACCCATTACTTGCTGCCCACGCCTTTCTCAGCCAGAACAAAACCATTACAACACACAACCTCAAACACATGCTTTGAACCACGAACACGCAAACCCAAACACACACACACACACACACACCCTCTAATAGGCTGCCATGACGTGAGGTAATCATTTAACATGTGATGTACGATGTGATGCAGCATGTGATGTATGGCAACCATTAGGCGTGGGACAACATGCAGGCTGCAGGTTGGCTCCTGAATGCAGCCCACCAGTGCCCTCCAGTGGCAACAGGGGAACACTACACCAACCGATCGCAATGACAAGAATATCTATCTCCCGAAACGTATTTTTGGGAGAGATGGAAAAGACAATGAATTGTGAATGTGGTCGATCGGACATTACCCAACAACAGTCACGACAGACAACACAAAAAAAAAAACACAAATGACAAACTCCAAGGTTCCAAGGAAAAACAGACGAGCGGGCATCAGGGGTAGAGGACGAGGTCATGTGTCAGAACTAAGGGTGGGCTTGAACACAACAACAAACACAAACAAACACAACAGGCAGTGCTCAGTCAATCAGAGAGAAGAGGGAGACCAGACGTGAGGGGGAGCCGAGGTCAACTGAACTCCAACAGGACACGACGACGGAACTAAAACACAAACAACAAAACCCTGGACCACCACGGACTCTCTACCAATCAGAGAGGGGCGACCGGAGGTCAGCGTGAAGGGGGTGTCGGGGGGGAGGTCGGAGGTCAACCTACCGGGCAGGGAGACTGCAGGAACACGGTGACTTTCTCATCCTCAAGCATGATCTGCAGGAAGAGCCGTCTGATGAACCCGGAGATGTTCCCCGAGACGGGCACGCTCCCGCGCTGGGGGGCCGACTGGAACAGCTCGCAAAGCACCTGGACAGAGGTCAGGGGTCAACACCTGGAAAGTGGGGCTCGTGCAGGGGTCATGGAGTCAGTACCTTAACACTAGAGGTCATGGGGTTAAACCCTAAGCCTTGAGGTCAGAAGTCAACACCTGAGCTATGAGGGAAAATGGCAGGAACCTAAATCGCCTTCTGGTTGAGGGGGAGGAGCCTACTTCAGCTGTAAGGTCGTACCTGAACAGCCTACCCGGGCTATGATGTTGTTGGGGTATGAGGTCACGGCGGAGCAGCTTACCTATTCTCATGGGGTCATGGGGGCGGAACCTACTTGAGCTAAGACATCGTCGGTTACAAGGTCCTTGCTGAGTAGTCTAGCTGAGGAAATGATGTCATGGGGTACGAGGTCAATGGGGGAGCAGCCTGCCTAAGGTCATGAGGTCATGGGGGAGCAGCCTGCCTAAGGTCATGTGGTCATTGGGGAGCAGTCTACCCGAGGTCATGAGGTCATTGGGGAGCAGTCTTCCTGAGGTCATGAGGTCATGAGGGAGCAGCCTACCTGAGGAAATGAGGTCATGGGGTCATGGGGGGAGGAGCCTACCTGAGCCATGAGCCGCTGGTTGTTGGGGTGGCAGGAGATGCATTGCAAGAAGAAGGCCACGGTGGCGTTCTCCAGGGCCGTCCTCTGCTGGGTGCTGAGGGGCCCCGGTCGCCCCGGGGCCAGGTGGTGGGACCCCGAGGCCTGGGGGGAGGAGGCGGAGGCGCCGGCGCCGGCGGGGGAGGAGGGCGTGGTGGCGCTGCTGTGGAACCCGGCGCTGCTGGCACTGGAGTGGCAGAGCAGGAAGAGCAGGGAGGTCCAGAGGGGGTTGACCTCGGGACCGCCCAGCCAGTCCTTCATGGCATGGCTGTTGCCCACCTCCGTGAGGAAGCGCAGCACGGGGGCCGCCAGCTCCGGGGCCAGGGCCGGCTGGCTGTGATGCCACGAAGACGACGACGACGACGAAGACGAAGACGAGGAGCCGTAGGAGTGGTGGTGCGGGGGCAGGTGATGGTGGTGGGACGCGTGGTGGTGGGAGTGGTGGTGCTGCCGGTGGCGCTCCGCCTGGGAGGTGGCGGGCAGCGGCAGGTCGGCGCTGGCCAGCAGGCTGCAGCAGAGCTGGGCCAGGCTGCGGGCCAGCAGGGAGGGCAGCCCCGAGTCCAGCAGCTGCTCGATGGCGCCGGGCGAGAGCGCGGCGGCCGCCAGCGTGGTCAGCTGGGACTCGGTGAGGTCGAGGGGCAGCCGGGCGTGCTTGGAGTCGTCCGTGAGGCCGGCGGCGGCGCTGGCCGTGGCGTTGGCGTCGTGCTGCTTCTTGCCGTCGTCCGTCATGGAGAGCCGGTGGTGGCGGCGGTGGTGCTCCGTGGCGGCGGGCGGAGACACGATGCCCAGCCAGGACATGAGCAGGGAGAAGTAGCCCGGGTGGATGTGGCACATGGAGCACAGCAGGCTGTCCACCGCCTTCTTCAGCACCACGTTGCCCGGGAGGGACATGGACCAGTTGTATAGCAGCCTGGGAACACGCGGGGGACGGGGCATGACAACATGAACAATACAGACAAGCGGCTGGTGGAAAACTGATATCTAGTGTAACGTGAAGGTATCAGAGTAACCCAGTTCTATGAGAGGCCTCTCTGCTTTTTGCCATTTTGAGGGTGAAAATTACATATCCATCATCATGCAAGACTGGAAAACTTCTGTGGTTGCGGTGCAGTTGGGTGTATTGATTGCAGTGAAAGGACCGAGAATATGGTTTTAAATGTATTGCAATATATTGCATTGGGTATTGCAGAGGTTTTAGATGGATCACGAGTAAAATTCATATAGCTTTTGAATCCTATTGTTTTTGTACCGTGGCTTTGTACCGTCTTGTGCTGTCCTGATAAAACGTTCATAAACAGTGGGGGTTAAACAGATCCAAATGAATTCTAACCTCAGTTTGCTCAAATTAAATGTTCTGTTTGTTTTTCCCTGTTAGCTCTAAACTATTAATGCCGACAGACGAGCCATGCAACATTTAGGCCTGCAGTCTGCATATCTAAAAGAAGAATGCAGGAACGCTTCCAGACCAAAACATCAACTAAATATTGGGTTTGAATGTTGAATGAGGCTGACCTCCAGGCTGCTGCGGTAGCCCGTTCCCCAGCCGTAAACACGTTTCATGGTTCTCTGATGTAGCGATAACAGCAGGTCTATAAAATGCTCAGTTTTCACCCACCGTCAGCCCTTACTTGACTGTGTCTGTCGGCCATAACTCCTGCAGCATCTCGCTGTCAATATATCAACTTATGACTTGTTTGGTGCAAGGCACACACATACATCAATCAAGACATAACATCATAGACAGATGTCGATTGGGTGAAACGATGCGCAAACACAGACAAGTTGGGTTCACGTACATTTTCGGACTCGAAATGGGTCACGAGCCAAAAAAAAAGGCAGTGACCCATGTCAAGTCCACAATTGGTCACTCCATCGTTTCCGATTAAAAAACCTCAAACAGGCGTTCACTCACTCGAAGAGCTCCCTGTCGAGCAGCAGCGGCAGGTCGTAGTCCACCGGCAGCTCGTAGCTGTGCCACAGAATGGCCGCCACACAGTGGAGGTGGGAGGGCGAGGGCATGAGCAGGCCGTACTCCCTGGAGGAGGAGGTGGAAGAGGAGGCGGAGCTCACGCCTGCGCCCCCGTACCCTCCCATTGGCCCGTTGCGCTTGTGGGCGGCGACTCGTGACGAGTCCTGAACCCACTGGAGCAGAGCCTGGATTCTGTTAAGGCAGTGAAGGGGAAATTGTTGATCAAACAAGCACACTTAAATAGAATGCACCACCTTTAATATACATGTTCTAACAGCACTTCAAACAGGCAGGCAGAACGACAGAGGTGACTTTATCAAGAGGCGCGCCGTGGCGTTGCATGCTAGTCTGCGACCTCTGAGGCAAATGTCCCCGTCTCGCCGAGAGGGGACACAAAACAACTTTACACGGCCGTAAAACCGCGACAAGGACAGGGGAAGGACATTGTTTACTGCCAGAGTGCCGGGAGGAGTCCCGTTGACAGGGAGATAACTTATTATGATCCTGAGTGATTAGGCCGGGGGGCGTCTGGGCGGGGGAGAGGGACTGGTATACCTGTCTTTGGTGCCGGCGTCCTGCGTGGTGCCCAGCTGGTAGAGGATGTCGATGGTGGAGTCTGAGGAGAGGCCGTTGAGGCGTCCGAACAGCAAGGGACTGTTGAGGTCTGAAGGGAAGCACAGTGAAATACCGTTTGTAGTTTCCCTGTTCGACTCCTTGAAGACACGCGTAGGCGTAAGTATGGAGTGATAATGAAGCAGATTGAAATCAAACTCAATCAAACTCTGAATTCAAAAATATGTAGTATTCCCAAACGGGCAAATTCCAAAGCAAATGATAAATCTATATCAACAAATTATACTATCCGTGGGAGGGGATAAAGAGGAGACTCCAGACAAAAGGGTCTGGGTTCGATCCCCTATGTCCGCCGTCCACAATACATAAAGCTATCCTTGAGCAAGACGCCCAACTTCCTTCCTGCTCATGAATCACATTAAACTCCCAGCTATAATCATAAACAGAAAACGGGTCAAATAAAGGTAAACGCCTTGATCATGACACCAGCAGTAAGGAGGACGTCTCCCCCGCTACTCACTGGTGGGGTCGGTGCCCGACGCGGCGCAGTTCCTGAGCAGGATGTCGATGAGCTTGAGGCCGACGGGCGTGGACTGCAGGCCGATCTTCACCAGCACCGCCTCGATGTTGGGCGAGTGCATGCCGCAGTAGGGCGACATGAGCAGCGCCGCGCACGTCTGCAGCAGGTTGGCCGTGGGCGCCGCCGCGCTCGCCATGGTGGCCTCCAGGTCGCCCACGTGGGTCAAGCAGTGGTGGAGGAGGCGGAGCCAGCCGATACTAGGGGGGAAGGGGAGTGTTAATGGGGTGCAACGTTTACCTCCACGACACAGGCAACCGGATGCTCTGTTTGACTCTGTATCTCGTCCCCGTGTGAACAAAGGTTCTTTATCACATCGTTTTGACCCTTAAGAAAACTGATGTAACCAATTTTATCTTTGAGGAAGAACAGAATTTACCCATATCCCAGAATGCATTGGCCTAACCCCAATGGCGGCGCTCACCTTGTCTTGGAGACCTGGTCCTCAGAGGGCAGGAAGGGGTTGTTGACGGTGGCTGAGGAGGTATTCCCAAAGGCGGTGAGGCCCAGCAGCTTGATCTGGGACAGGCCCAGGGTGCTGGCGTCCCGCGGGCGGTGCAGCCGCAGGCACACGGCCGACGCCACCTCGGCCTTCACCAGCTGGATCTTGATGTAGGTCAGCCCGCTGGTGATGACCGGCGTGGACAGAGGCAGCATGTTGACCCCGTCTGCACTGATCTCCACGGAGACCGAGGAGGGACACGCTGGGGGGGAGGGAGAGCGGAGGGTTCATTTCATTTGTGGTTCACTAGAAGCCATCCGGGGTTCCGCTTTAACCCCTTTGACCCTGGGCCAAAAGGCTCAATCATACAGAGACTCACTCAATGTTGTAGTTTTCAGCGTTGGAACATAAAACGACTTGCGTCTCAATACCACGGCACATGCTAATCAATTCACACATCTTTTTCTAACGTCTTTTCTTACATTTTAAGATCATTGTAGAGAATAGGGAGAGAACATGTAGGGACACATATAAAGTCAACAGAACATGGTGAATATCACGTGGAGGTCATGGCGTTCCACAGTATCCCCCCTAGTGGCTGTCCATCGGGACAAGAATAACGTGAGGGGTGCGAAGAGAAAGCAGACAAGCATGAAGCACCCACGCATCTCGCTGAATAATTAAAGCCCAGACTGCGGAACAACCAGGGGAATTAAACTTTAATGAAGAGCGACAAGACGCGGGGTAGCCCTGAAGCCGGCAAGAAGACCGCTTCCTGTTCCTGCACATCGTAAACATCCCCGTATCCTCGCCCTCTAGTAAAACACGCCACGGCTCCGGGGATCTTCTCTGAAGCTCACCCTGAAGAACCTTGCCCTCACACTGCATAGTGTTGTTGTGCTGGGGCATGACAGCATGCACTATTCATTTTAATATCGTCAACAAGAATATACATAATATAAATATTAAAGCCTTACACGCAAGGAGCTGTAGTGACAGTTAGCGGGCGGATGTGGCCTTCTTATAGTGATGAATAAATCATTTTAGCACCACTGCGGTGCTGTGGTGTAGCTGGATGTGTGTGCGTGTACTCACTGGTGAGGTGCGGCTGGATGTGTGTGCGTGTACTCACTGGCGAGGGAGGCGAGGTGTGGCTGGATGTGTGTGTGCGTGTGTGTGTGTACTCACTGGCGAGGGAGGCGAGGTGCGGCTGGATGTGCAGCTCCTTGAGGAGCACGGCGGCGGGGAGGTGGATGGTGAGGTCACACCAGGCCTCCTCCGGCAGGAAGATGTAGGACCAGGCGGCGGAGCGCGCCCGGCGGTGGGGCGGCGTGGACTGGAGCAGGACCTCCGCCGGCTGGGCCGTGGGGCTGCTGGACGTGATGCTGCCTGCAGGGGACGGAGGTGTTGGGGAGGCCGGTTTAAATAAAGCTTGGGGCTGGGTTGGAGCGGTGCCATTGGTCTGGTGGTACTCGATAGGCAATGATAAGAGGTGAAATTATACAGCTGTGGGATTTGTCAAACACTCGTTTATTCGAATATAATGGATGTAAATGCATCTTCAATTGCACAATTTCATAACCCTGCTACACTGAGAGGGGATGAGTTGTACACAATTCATGTTTGATTTATGGCAACGTCAACAATTAACCTGGGGTCTTAATAAACAGGCAGAAACCTTTCACATTTAATAACATAGCATTTAAATTAAGCAACATTAAGAATATCCCTAAAGCGTGCAACCAGTGGTGTATCAATTTATGAATTGTAAATGACACACACTGATTAAGCATGTATAACAATGATGAAAGGAATACCGAGGGGGGCGAAGTTGTGAAGGCCCTCAGCGTTGTCCGGCTCGGCCGTCATGACGCGGGCCTTCAGGCTGCCGTCTGCGGCCTTCCCGGGCCCCGAGTCCAGGAACTTCATGATGGTGGAGACCATGCTGCGCGCCGTGTTGACGATGGCCCGCGTGCTGGTCACCATGTTGTTACAGATCAGCTGGACGCCACCTGGGGACAGAGCAGAGGTCAGCCAGATGCAAACACGCGTTGAGTCAACACCAGGTGTATGTTCTGTGCCGTTCTGGTCTGATGATGCTTTATATGTTCTGACAAAACACCCACAATCTACAAACGGATTGAACCTCTGAAGCTGTGAGGCAGAGTACCTACCCATGTCATGGAAGGCCTTCAGTGCTTCGCTGGTGTCCAACACTCTGAGGATGAACCAGAGGAGAGGCTCCGACAGCTGGCACGTCGACAGAGAACCCTGCGGCAGAAACACACAAACAGACAGATAAAGATAAATCATTCACTGCATCACAAGATGGTTTTGGCCTTTATTATTATCAACGCTTTGTGTATGTCTGCTACCACACGATTTAATAAAAGCATTAAGACTACAATTGGGAAAAGGTCAAGTATCAGGCAATATAGGGTAGACCAGCGCCGAACACATCTTTCAATGTTTACTTCCTTTCAAGTAGCAGTAAACCCTGGTAGACGAGAGACATATGGAGCTTGCTCCCAGCTCACCTGTCTACCCATGTATCCACAGGCCATGTAGGTGAGTATGGGCTGCAGCATGACCTGCACCGAGGTGGCCCTCTTGCTGAGGGTGGTGAGGATGGTGAAGAGGCCATCGCCCACCGAGATAGCGTCAAGCCCCCCGTGGAAGTTCTCGTGCTTGGTGAGGTGCAGGCCGCTGGCTCCTAGAGAGAAGAGCCGGGGGAAGGTTGGTCAGTGGATGGGCGTCATTCAATAGATAATGCTACAATTGTTTAAATGGGTAGTTTAGGGGATGTAGAAATTAATCTCGAGCCATTAGCCTCCATCATGTATGTGTGTGTGTGTGTGTGTGTGTGTGTGTGTGTGTGTGTGTGTGTGTGTGTGTGTGTGTGTGTATATATATATATATAGCATTAGGTTGATGCTATTTATCCAAAGGGTCTTGCAATATCATGAGGGAATTGCTAGCATAGCGCTCCAGGTGGAGGGAGAGGGCGTGTTTACCTATGATCATGGCCATGGCGCTGCTGTTACACTGGCCCAGCGCCGAGAGGATCTGGCTCATGATCTGCTGGTTGGCCAGGACCAGGTCCGCCATGCCGGCGGCCGGGCCCTGGCTGGAGGCCGCGCCCCCGGCGGCTCCGCTGCTCTCCATGCTGCCGCACACCTTCTCCTCGTCCGACACGCTGCTGTCGGCGGCGGCGGCGGCGCCTCCCGCCCCCAGCGCGCGCCCGCTGAACTCCCGGTCGCCCGACAGCGGCAGCTGCACCAGCACGTTGACCAGCTTCAGCAGGTCGAACATCAGCTGGTCGCGGGTGGTCTCGCCGCACACCGCCTTGGCGTCGCCCGGGCGGATGATGTTGGCGAAGAGGCCGCCGAAGCAGGCGCGCGCGCCCGAGGACGAGTCCGAGCCGCTGCGCGACACCACCTTGTCGGAGCAGGTGATGTAGTGGTGCACCAGGAAGGTGGAGGACTCGATGACGGAGGAGATGGTGCTGACCGACACCACCTCGAAGTTCTGCTCCAGGGTGAACTCCAGCAGCTTCACCTGGGCATCGAGCGGGCCCTGGCCGGACTGGAAGGGGCCCCTGGGGGGGGGGGGGGGGGGGGGGGTAGGGGGGACGCAGAAAAGGTTTTAAAATACTTTATTATCAATAAATAATTAATTAAAATGAATTAGATTTATACATTTAATTTAAGACATTTGATACAAGAAATACTCAAAAACATCTTGAAAAACAATTTGGTAGTAAGTCATTAATAATGATTAGAAGTAATTCTGCTAATGCATGCTCGTTATATTCCCTGGGCGGTTATGGTCTCAAGTTTATAGATAAAGTGCCTTTATGCGTTGTGCTAATCGGTGCTCAAATAGATTTTAAGGGCTTTTTATGTATAACGTTAAGTGCATGACTTTTTTGATAGTCTATTTTTTGTGTTACAGATATTCCTTCTGCGTTTCCAATGCATTCAAACCCTGCATTACAACCACCCAGTGCACCCCCACACTATAAGGCCCGCCTCCGTACCTCTCGGTGGACAGGATGTGCATGAGCCTGAGCAGGAAGTCGCTGAACATCTGGGGGCAGGTGGGGGACAGGTGCACCTGCAGGCGGCTGAGGAACTCCTGCATGGCCTGCGTGGCGGTGGGGCCCACCTGGGCGCTGTGCTGCCCGGTGCCGTGGGGGCTGCTGCCTGAGAAGAAGCGCACCAGCACGTGCACCAGCGTGGGGTCCGACACCATCTGCTGGGCTGTGCCCTCTGGCCCGCCCATAGCAGGAGCAGGAGCTAGACACACACACACACACAATCACGGTTTGGATCTGATTGGGTTTGTGTATACACACACACACACACACACACACACACACACACACACACACACACACACACACACACACACACACACACACACACACACACACACACACACCACACACACACACACACACACACACACACACACACACACACGTCTCTTAATCATTGACTAGGTTTCATTGTATTTAAGATGCTCCCATTAATATAATATGATTTTATATTATGTAATATTATACTAATATATTTATTATTATTCAGGAAACTAATTAGAACCAGAATGACTTTATTCTCTTGATCTCTATATACAGTGTTAATGGACACACACACACACACTCTCTCTCTCTCTCTGAGGGCTGGTGTGTGTGAGGGGATATTAAAGTAGAACTGACTGCAGGCCGGCATGTTGGTCATCAGGGTGAGGGAGTGGAGCACCAGGCACCAGGTCCTCAGGGAGGTGTTGGGGTACCAGGCCAGCACCGTCAGGAAGCTGCTGATAGAGGCTACACACACACACACACACACACACACACACACACACATTATAGGCGTCGTTATCCAAAAACATGGTCTTGTTTGCATGAAGACAAGATGAGTTTCATTATGATAGGGTGAGGAAAAAACGGGTTTCGTAACTGGGCTTGTGTTTACACGTCATTTAGGAAACCTGTTTACAACGGGGTTCTGACCTTGGTTGAGGGGAATGGTGGGCACTCTGCTGGCGTTGAACATGAAGATGTCTGAGCCGCTCTCCTCGCTGCCGCTAGAGCACGAATTCAGACTCAGGGTCAGCCACAGCTGCAGCAGAGACTCCAACTGCAGGACACACGCACACACTTTAGAGTAGGTACACATCATGGTTAGAGTAGGCTTGCCCAGTGTTGTGTTAAGGCTCAGCGAATGAACAAAGGATTGACGTGTGCCATCTCAATATCTGCTTCATCTCAAAGACGCCCGACTTGACTGCATGGACAAACCATAAATCACAAACTCTACATCAAGACATTTTGATATTGGCTTTGGATTTAACTTGGCAGTCCAGGATACCCTTGATCCTCTTCAGTAGGCTGTGTACTGTGCGGATATCCCTGCATGTTTAAGGTGAACAGGCTAGAGCGACCGTGTGTCCCTGGTGTTCTTCAGACCTGCACGTGGTGGACCTGCAGCATTGAGAAAAGCTTGTTGAAGCAGGCACTCAGCATGGGGATGGAGGAGGCCTGGATCAGAGGGCCCCCGGCCGGAGGAGAAGACCCTCCGTGGAGGCCTCTCAGCAGGGAGTCGTCGGTCCCGTTGGGGGCCTGAGACACTGGGGACAGCGCGCACACACGCACACGCACACACACACACACACACACAAAAGCACAAGTTAGGATGGTACTTTAAAAAACCAATAACCATTCAAATCAAATGGGAAATCGGCGCATGTTTCCAGACATTTCCATACGTTTTCTTGGAAATCCGGCATTTTGGGCATTTGGTGACTGCACCAGACAATGCATACTTATTACATCAAATGAAAATGTCCGAAGCGGTTATAACTTGCTGACGAGGCCGTTAATGTGGCGTCAGCGTATGCTAAACTTTAGTCGGCCCTGACCTGTGGGTGAGGTGGAGGTGAGGGCCTGCAGGATGGAGTCAGCCTGCAGCGTGGCCATCATCTTCAACATCAGCTCCGCCTGCTGCTCCAAGCCAACCTCCAGACGGGCGTCAAGAGCTGGGAGGGAGACATTTCAGAAGTTCCTTTATATGTTTTGCAGGAACCAGTCATAAAGGGACACTTGGCAATGCAACAGGCTCAGTCAGCCTCAAGCCAATCAATTAAATAGCCCATCTTTTTTATTGTGGTCTATAAGAACCCATTAAATACTTTATTTTTTATTTCACCACTTGCAATTAAGAATTACAATGTATTATTATACACTTGACAATATATCTAAATGAATAGGCAATATTCCGAGAAAAGATTCTAGTTGTGTACCTCTGAAACGTTTAGGGTATGGTATTAATTCAAAGGGCGCCTACCTTGGGAGACGGACACGGAGATGCTCTGTGAGCCGGGCTTCTCCACGGCAACGGGAGGTTTGGACACCGGGATGCCCACCCCCCCTATGTAGGGGTTGTACCCGTAAGTGCCATAGTCAGCACCCCAGTAGTCATACCAGGTGCTGCTGATAGGCTGCAGGGGGACGGGGGAAAGACAAGAAGAACAAGGAGGAGAAACACGGTCATTGCTGTTCTCTGCGTTGGTACGTGGGTACATGAGATGGTCGTGCAGTAACATTCACATGCAACAACTTGGCTGAAAGGGAGAGTTGAAGGAATAAAAATGGCTGTTTTTCCATTATCCAGTTCAAAGGTTGTTCTGATTGCATCAGTGCATCCATGTTACCCGCTGAGGTACCATAAGTTGTTCTGATTGCATCAGAGTTTCAATGTTACCCTCTGAGGTACAATAACTTGTTCCGATTGCCTCATTGCCTCGCTGATACCCTATAAGGGGCAATAAGTTGTTCTGATTGCATCAGTGATGTGATGATACCCTCCGAGGTATGATTGCTATGGGCGCATATTTTATTCATTAATAGCATGGCTACACAATTGATTTAGCACTTTTCATGTCCAACTCTTATTGAGGAACACTTCACATTAAAAACACCTATACATCGATACTCAACTAGAGAACATCAATACTGCGTTCAAGACAAAACAAATGGAAAGTAACGATAGAAAGTGCAGAGCAAGTAAATGAGACGTACGGGGGTTTTGGAGGCGTGCCACTTACCTTAAAAACTTTTGCGGCGAGTGGATCCTTTTCCAAATCAATATCTAAAGGATCAATATCAACATCCATCAGGTCTTGTAGCAAGTCAAAGTCTATGTCTTTATCTTTTTCCAATGAGGACAGAGGTGGAGCACCTTTTGGATAATGAAAACAGCTTTAATATTGCCGAGCAAGCACACTAGAGACAAAGAAACCAGCAAGATATAACTCAGTGGCCTTTTCTTAGGGACGTTACTGGGCAATGTTAAGGCCAATCAAAATCATTGGCTTATTCACCTATAGCGGCCATCTTGGATCTAAACGCTAGCTGGGGGGAGAACAGCTAGCGTTTAGAACCAAGATGTTCGCTACAGATGAATCAGACCCATGGGACACAGGAGGGGGAGGCCACAAGATGGTTAGTTCTGTTAGACTGAGGAAAAACAAATCTCTCTGAAATTATAGGGTCGGAGTATCTGGCACTGAAAAGGTCCAAACAAATACATTTTATGTCATATATTTAGCTGTGTAACTGTATAGCAATATGCACAATAACAAACATTACACAAAAATAAACATTCAACACTTAGGAGCCGACAATATTTGCACTCCCCCTCCAAAAGCATTTAAGATAACAGTTCTATCCTCTAAAATCATCACTGGTCGACCTAAAGTGTTAAGGTACAAGAGCAGAGAGAAATTCAATTCAGCTATAAAGGAAGAACTGAAAAGTTCAAACAAGATTACATCGACCACTGGTCGGAGTACAGGAGATACATCTGTAAGGTGCTTCAGTTTCTGCATGTGGTTGTGTTCATTACCTGGGTCTGCATCCGTTCGTGTGTGTGTGTGTGTGTGTGTGTGTGTGTGTGTGTGTGTGTGTGTGTGTGTGTGTGTGTGTGTGTGTGTGTGTGTGTGTGTGTGTGTGTGTGTGTGTGTGTGTGTGTAAGAGTCAGTGTGTATCCATTACCTGTGTCTGAGCGTGTGTGTGTCCGTGTGCATCCCCGTGTGTATTTGTCCGCGTGTGTGTGTGTGCACGGCCGGGCCTACCAACGCACTTTGGAAAAGGGAGGAGGAGGAGGAGTTCCCGGCTGTACCTGCGATGATATCAGGGACCAGGGAGTCGTCCATGCCCTCTCCCAGGGAGAGGGGTGCGGCCGGGGGCAAAGAGTCCTCCAGGTCCCCCGACCCGGAGGACGAGACCCCCGACGCCGCAGCCTCCTCGCCCGAGTTCACCTCGTCCATCACGTCCAGAGAGCCCGGAGACAGGAGCTCTCCTGCGGAGACACAGATACAGAGTTAGGCCTGTTGTGGATTCTTCTTTTGTTGACTTACCAAACCAGGGAAGGACCTGATTAAGTTTAAACATCTTTTTCAAGAATTTAAGACCCAGTATCCATAGCCTCTTGAAACATTAAAATGTCAAGTAGGCACAAATGGGTTGTTTTTGTTCAGGTGGAGATCTTAATTTTGTTGTATTTATTAAGAAAATTACTGTAAAACACAACAGTTACGTTGAGTATGCTGCCATCTTAAGGCCAACATGCCAACTGCTGTACACTACATACAAAAATGTTGTTCCATCCTGCAAATGATCAACTTCATAATAATTCCCCCCTACATGCCCTCTAATAACCTGCACCTAAATGTACTTCAAGTCTCTCTAGATAAAAGCCTCAACTGTCATTACCAGAGCCCTATACCCTGGTTGTACAGTACACGGAAGAATGACTTTGAGAAGCAGCCTCCAGAAATAACTGGCTCTAGCTGACGTAGCTCATCCACCCACCTGCCAGGATGTCCTGCAGCATGCAGGTGAGGGAGTACTGGGCCCAGGCCCCGCCCCACGAGATGTCTCCCCTGTTGAAGTCGGTGCCGACCAGGAGCAGCAGGAGGCGCTCCAGCTGCTGCTCGGTCACCACCTCGCACAGGCGGATGGTGGGCCGCGTGGCGTTGGCTATCCGGGCCAGCACCTGCAGGACAGGGGGGGAAAGAGACGGGAGAGTCGGGTCAGGTTGATGGAGGTGCAGCCATTAGTTAGCAGCGGGGTTAGCGACAAGATGGGCCTCACTGTTCACCTCACTGAATGCAGAATCAGGAGAGTTGAAGTATATTGTTTGAAATTGTTTTAGGGTAAGACTTTTTATTGGGCTGGAGATGCCCAGAGGACAGATATTTCAGAAGTATGCGAGTCATTTGATTAAATTCTTAACAGCCTGTCAATTTTGTACCCAAATCTTTCAGCTGCAACGGCAAAGAAGATGTATTGGGTGGAAACATCCGACAGTATAGAGCCGTATTACTCATTGAGGAGTAATAGGGTTTATCAATAATAAGTGGTAATTACAGTGATGTAATTACCAATACATCACTGTAAACACATGACAGCATTATCCATTAGTCCAACGCCTTTACTTGACACCGGAATTGCTACCTTGCAGACGAAGAGCAGCAGGTCTGCGTGGCAGGTGAAGTCCATGGAGAGCAGGAAGAGGGCCAGCTTCTGCACCACGCAGATGCAGCGCTCGTGGGCCAGGGTGAAGGGCAGGGGCTCCACCTCCGGGGCCTCCTTAGCCGCCGCCGCCGCCTCCGTGTCCAGAGAGGACCGGGGCCACTCCGCCGTGCGCCGGAGACGGATCAGGTCCTTAAAGTGCTGTTGGGAGAGAGAGGGGGGTCAGACATTCCCATCTGTTTTGTACCGGATGCCGATACGTAACTCGGAGCGCGATGGGTCACAATGTACCCCCTACGATGGCTCGCCGATCGCCGCACTTTTATGACCGAGGAGACCACAGGTTGAATGACGCTGACCTATGGGAGTCCTTTTTTCCAGAGTGTTTGTCCTTATTGTTGTTCAAGTCGCTGTTCCGGCCTTTGTAGAGCACCTTCAACGACATTGTGTTTGGAGGGTGCTGTATAAATAAACTTGCCTAATTCGGAGCACGGCCGTACGGACATTGTGTGTGCGGTGACGCAGCGGCTCACCTTGGATGTGGCTTGCTTGAGCTTGGCCTGCTCCACCAGCAGCTTGTAGGCGGAGCCCTTGTTGCTCTGCACCTTCTCCTTCTCAATCTGCTCCACCAGGGCTTTCTGTTTGGCTTTCAATAGGTTTAGCTGCTACAATGAAAAGGTCAGGATAAATACATGCAAGAGACGCGCCGCACCTCGCTTCGCTAAACCCAAAAGTAAATATAAAAGACAAAACTGGGTTGTCATTGCATTTACTCTGTAGGGACAGCCCATGCGGGATTCTCCATCCAAACACATGACGGTATAGATAAGTCTACCAGATGGTATAGTCCACTGGGCAGGTTTTTCCATCAGGGTGGACACTCGCGACGCCACAACATGCCACCTGATGGCAGAAGAGGGGCTCTTTACAGGGCTTGGGAGTGGACTGAGACATCACCTGCTTGTGGTGCACCAGCTGCTTGCGGATCTTGCGGGAGTAGAGGCGGTCCAGGCTGCTGTTGCCTTTGGAGGACCGGCCGGAGTTCTGGGACTGGAGGCTGTTGTTGATGAAGCTCCACTGGTTGCCTGGATTCAACCAGGGACAGGAAACGCAGAGCCACGGTCAGAATCAGCCTTCGTCATTATACATGGGGATGGTTCAACACAAGGCGCAGGTGCCTTGTGTTCTTAGTATGATCAATAATCTAGTCTTATTGGCTTTTCACTGACCCTGTGCAAATCATATCTGTCTAGGTGTATTTACAGAAAGACCTGGGAACCCAAATATATTTTGAAATAGAGCTTTGAAAATGGTCACCCCTTTTGAACACGGACCACATAACGCAAACGGCCCAAATGGTTTGGTAGAGGTGAATGAGGCCCAGTGTCTGTGTTGCGGTCAGTCCATGTACCCGTGTACGAGCGCTCCCTATCCTTGCCGTTGAGGTGCTTCTTGGAGCCCGCCGCCTCGTCCTCCACACTGGCGACGTAGTCCAGCAGCCTGGACACCAGCATCACCACCCAGCTGATCATAGGCACGTCCAGCACGCCTATACACACACACACACGCACACACCTGGAGGGTTAGGACCAGGACTGATACCAACAGTGACAACAGGAGGGAGCGAGCGAGCCAGGATAGCATTGGTCCAATAGGAAGGCTGTATTTTGGTCAGCAGCCTTCGGCATTTTGGATGGGGGTCTTCCTACAGGCATAAGGGATCCAACCGTAAACCTTTCGTCAGCGTAGCCGTTGTTTCTCAACTTTTGAGAACCAGTGCCGTGACCACGAGACCACCCTTCCCCACATCCTCTGTTCTTTCATGGGGTATAAAGGATGGATGGATTGAGTTCGTATCCCCAAGTTGAGGGGAAAGGCCTGGTTTCATTTTGCCCAGAGGTGATGCGTGTCCCAGGTCGCAGTGCTCACCCTCAGTGCGTCTCTGGGCGGCGGCCAGGGGCTGCTGCAGGGGGGATAGCAGGGAGTCCAGCAGGTTGAGGAGACCCTCCAACACCCCACTGTTACTCAGGGAGCGCTGGCCGATACAAGACAGTAGCATGAACACCCTGGAGGAGGCGGAGAGACACACCATGGATCAGGGATTGGTTCCAAGTAAAAAGGTACAAAGAAAACTATTGAAAAAAAATATAGCAATATGCAATTTTCTTTTCGACATCAAAAAATCTTGGCAAAGGCACCGAGACATAGAAACCTCGATCAAACTTTATGCATTTTTAAAAAGAAAAAACTTAAATGTTATCTCAAAGCAAAGTAAAAGCAAACAATATATAAAGTATACAAAAAAGCAGTGTGTTATAGGTGCTCCCAGACGTCCCGACACTTCTGGAACTAAAACACAACTTCACTCACACTGCCCTCACGCCAGCCTCCCCTCCCTCCCTCCTTCACACAACACCCACCGCCCCGTCCTCCTCACACCCCGTCCTCCCTCGCTCACACCCCTCCCGCCCTCACCTGTCCTGGGGGAAGACGAGCAGCTGCTCAGAGTTGTAGAGCTCCTGCAGCACATTGGAGAGGAACTGGCCCCACCAGCGCTCGCCGCCACACAGCTGCACCAGCAGCAGGCCGGCGTGGAGGCGGATCTTGGGCGTGCCGCTGATACACAGGTGCTTGAACAGATCCTCGCACGCCCTGTCGTGGAAGGTGCTCTGCAGCACCGCAGGCACTGCGTGGCCTGGGGGTGGGGAGGTAGGGGGAGAGAGGGGGTGGAAGGAGGGAGGGCAGGAGGTAGAGGAGAAAGGAGGAGGGCGTGTGTAGAGAGGGGGAGAGATGGATGGCAGGTTAGTTGGAGGGAGTACCAGTATTACAAGGTTAATCCACCATGGAAAACTGTATACACACACACACAAAAAAGTACAGACATTTGTTGGAAAAAAAAAACATCTATTTAGAATGAAGTTCCTGTTGAAATGTGTCTTTGAACCCGTCAGCTCACCGTTGTTGGAGTGCAGCAGGCTGAGCAGCGTGTCCAGCAGGTACCGTATGACGGTCCTGAGCTGCTCCGTGGAGGAGCCCTGGACCAGCTCGTGGGCGTCGTGGTGGCCGCCGCCGCCGGCCCCGGGCGGGACCCTGCGGCCGGCGCCAGCGACACGCGCAGCCTCTGCACGGCGTGGTGCAGCCAGGTTGAGCTGCAGCTGCAGCTGGACGCAGTCCTGGTAGGCCAGGAAGACCCGCTGGTCCTCCTCCACCGCCTTGTCGGGCTTGCGCAGGAAGTACTGCGCGTTGTTGGCGCTGTTGAGCGGCGGCAGGTCGATGTTCTGCAGCAGCGTCTCCAGCCGGTGGCACGCCAGGTTGTACCTGCACAGGGGAAGGGGCGCGGCTTGAGGCGGTGAACAGAGGGTACGCTAAACATAATAAGCGTTGGGATAAGCGTTGCGCGGCGTTCATCCCAGAGGGGGATGTTCAAATTCGAATAGGGTTCTCTTTCCTGACATTGGTTTTGTCGTCACGCTGGGAGATTTATACTTTTATACATAAATACACATCATTTATAAGTAGTACATTAGTACATCAAATACTGGACGATCATAAACTGTACATTTGCTCTATTTTGTTTTGTAAATGCACCCTTAGAACAATAAACAATAATTTGGGGTAGTAAGAGGCCCCCCACCTGCACTGGATGTCCTCCTGCAGGGCCACCATCATGGCCAGGTGCTGGTCCACGTCGGGCTGGCCCGCCGCCTCGCTCTCCCCCCTCAGGGGGTCGTGGAGCAGCTTCAGCTCCGTCTCCCAGGGCAGGATGTAGGTGTGGCCGTAGTAGAAGCCCAATGGGATCTTGGCGCGGGCGTTGGTGCTCCCGTATCGGCCAATCACAGTGATCTGGGGCAGGGGGCGAAGAGAAGGTGAGGGTTCACATTGGCAGAGTTTCTTGAATAGGGGGTCAAAAGTACTGTTTATTTCTTTGCGATAAAAATAATGAACAGAATAAGAAAAGATATTTTGGAATGACTCCATATTGAATTGAAAGACATCCAAAACAAATGTGAAATGTGGGTAGACACCGGTACATTTAATTATGGAGCAGGTGGGGGGAGAGGGAAGGCATATTGGGCATGAATGACAGTAGAAGGTGGACAACGGAAAAAATAAAACAAGTACCTCTCAACTAGGAATCAAACACCCTTTCCACTACACTATCACGAATCAAAGCAACTACTGAGCATTTTAAATTTTTATCTCATGCAACACAGATCCGGGTTAGCACCGGGTCGGGATGATAGCAGCCCGGCTGTCGGTCACACACACACACACACACACCTTCATGAACCTGCAGACGGGGGGCGGCAGCAGGTCGTGCAGGATCAGGGAGTGGGTGCTGATGTCGGTGGCGACCACCAGGCGGCGCCCGTCCACCTCCTCGCCCAGGGTCCAGATGTCGATGGACAGGGAGGCCAGGTCGGCGCAGGTGGGGATCAGGGCGTCGGTGAGCAGCACGGGGCGCCCAAAGTCCAGCGTCACAAACCGACGCGCTCCTGGTGGGAATGGAGGGGGGCGAGAGATGATGGAGGTGTGGGTGAGTGAAGAGAACACGGGACATACGTTAAATTAACCTGTAATGGTCCGTTGAGCAAGAGATGGAAAAATGCCTGTTTAATCTCAATCTTGGGTTATTATGGTGTTTTATTTGTATTAACGCATACGTGGAAAAACAGTTCTATACATTAAGAATACGATTGTTTTGCTATAGTTATAGTTCATTCTTTAAGCATAGTATTCATACACAACGATGTATGCCAAAGCAGCACTATTCTATAAAAGCATTCCAAAAAGTCAAAGTGATGCAATCTTACCAGAGTGCATGCGCTCTATGATGATGGACTGGTGTGGAGGGGGCTGCAGGAAGTGGGAAGCCTGGGAGATCGCCAGTGCTAGACCACTGCCCATAGAGCTCTGCAACAACAACAGGGATTTTGTCACACAAATATTTCATAAAAAATACCAAGTTGACTCTACTATCAAAATAAATGAATATACGTTTGTGTCATCATTGCCTATTGGCTCATTAATCAGCTATCCTAGTCAAGCTACCAACTGTACTGACAACACTTCCAAGCTGGCTAACCAGCCCGCTCTGTCGTGCTACTCACCGGCTTGCTCTTCTGGCTGCTCTTGTTGTGTGCCACCAGGTTGACGGGTCCCGGTTCCATCATGGAGCCGGGGAACAGGTGCGCTAGCTCGGCACTGAAGGCCGCCGACACCGCCTCGTTGGGCGGGGTGAGGGGCGGGGTCATGAAGAGGGGCGTGGTCTTGGGCCGGGGGCGGGATGACGTCCGAGGGGTGGATGAAGAAGCCCGGGGCTGAGACCGGGTTGGAAGGCACTGAGTTGTGGATGGGCCCCACTCGGAAGCAGCCGCCGCTGCAGACGTGGTCTGGTGCAGCTTCGCCTCCAACTTAGCCTTCTGCGGGCAACAGGCACCGAGAGTTAACTACAAGCTAGGGGTAAGTAGACATCACCTTGGCATACCAAGAAATACCTAACTACTAGCTAGTTAGTTAGCAGTTAATAGAATCCAAATAGCCTTCTGCAGGCAACACACACCGAGAGTTAACTACAAGCTAGGGATTAGTAGACATCACCTTGCTGTACCAAGAGTTAACTATGTAGTAGCTAGTTAGTCCGTTAGCAGTTAGGAACATCCAACTTGGCCGTCTGTGGGCAACAGGCAGCGAACGTGATATTTATTGTGATGTTGTGTGATGTTTATCACTTTGTCTGGTGCAAATTATTTGCAGATTAAACACCAAGTCAACAAACACAAACTAGGGTAAACGGTGCACGTTCAGTAGCCAACAGGGAAAAACATAAGCTAGTACAAAGAATGTTGTTCAAAAAATACTAAAAATACGTTTTTTTATTAAGGTCCAAAATCCCAAATTATTTGATCACAGCCTCCACCCTTCGAATGTCAACTATCCCCTTGAGCTCCTATTCTAGCAAATGCAAGGGTTCCCTCGAGTGAACCGATGAAACTGTGCGCTGCCCGTTGGGCCCCTGACCTGCTGCTGCAGCTTGAGCAGCTGCTGCTGCTTCTCCTGCAGCACCTGCAGCTGCTGCTCGGCAGACACCATGGCGTGGGAGAGGGACTGCAGCGCCACCTGGGCGCGGAAGCTCAGCGCCGTGGACGCCTCGCCCACCGAGCCCGTGGACAGACGCCCACCGCGGGGGGTCACGCCGAACGTACTCACTGGAGGACAGAGGGGCGAGGGGAATGATCAATTACCGGCACGGAAATAGGAAGTAGGCGTAGCTCGCAAAGCACATTCGATCACAACCGATGGAGGTTTTGATAGGTTCAGGTGGAAGGTCAGAGGTTTAATATGTCATTTTTGACACGGGGGTCTTTCAATCCATTAACACGAATAAATGGTTTGACAAAGAGGGGAAGTAGTTCTTTAACATGGAAGTTGTGGTCATCAACCCAACTGAAAGTGAAAATCGAATCATACTCAGACGATCGATCCGACTCATGTTGGTGTAACACCATGCGCAAACTGGTCCCTGAACAGGACTTACCAGTTTGTGTAGAGATTTGCAGGAAACGCCAACTATGTGCTGAAGACAAACGTCCTATACAAACAACTCAGCGATTTAAGGGTGTGGAGCTGACCTGTGAACATGCTGGCGTCGTCGCGCTCCACCCGGGTCCCGTCGCTGGTGGAGATGCAGCTGAAGTGGAGCGGCTCCACCTCTAGGAGCCCCGTCAGGGCTGTGAAGCTGCCCTCTGCGGCCGCTCCTCCACTCACCTTACCATTACCTGACACACAATCACACAGATTAACAAAAAACACACACACACACATTAACACCAGCACACGTCAAACAACACAAATGAACACAAGCCATACAAAACACAGTAACACAACCACACGCCATACACCACACAACACAAATGAACACAAGCACATGTCAAACAACACACACACACACCTCCTACCAATCAGTGGGATGTGCTCTAGAACTAGGCACAAGCCTTTTCTATTGAAGGCACTAGATTGCCAGCCGGCGCCATCACTTAAATGAGATGGTGTGTCGTAACCACATATACATGGTGTACACCACCACACATCAACGCACCCCAACCCGACTCATCCTACCTGAGAGGATGTCTGAGAGGTCGATCTCGTCCGACTGCACTCCGGTGCTGCTGTTGAAGGCATTCTTACAGGATGACCCACTGACCTCCAGGTCAAAGAGCACGGGGTCAAAGGGCGAGCTGTACAGACCATATCTGAGAGGGGGGTTTAAACCAGGACGTTCATTAACACGGACGGCAGAGAAAATAAACCACAAAGCAGCTAAAGATGGTTTTAGGGTTTAAGTGTATTGGCGACGTTCCAATCCCATCCCAAAAAGGACTTTAATGTCCGTGATGTAGCTGTAGGCATCCTTTACGCAAATCTAACCCCTACCTGCTGCCTAATGACATGTATCTGAATTCAGAATTTTCCACTTTAGATAAAAGCCTCAGCAGAATGACAAAAATAGTTGCCTGGTCCCTTTACTCTGGGAACCATGCACCCACTACCTGGCAACTAGATCAACTACAACAACATAATAGGGATGTTTTGCTTGAATAAACCAACTTCTTCAATTGAAGAAGAAGTGCGACCAAACACAACTCATCCTCACTTGAGGTCTACCCAGCGGCAGTGCCTACCTGGTCTGCAGCAGCGCCTCTAGAGGCGTGAGGCGGTCCTGCAGCTTGCGGGACACAGCGGTGAGCAGGGAGGCGCAGGCCGTGCTGCAGCTGGCCAGGTCCTCCTCCTTCACATAGTTCAGCAGCACAAAGTACCAGAACACCGAGCCTGGGAGAGAGATTTGACTGATCAGTGGTTTATATTCTATCTCCTTCGTTTTATCTTATAATACAGTTATTTTTAGATTTCCATTATTTTATCTACAAAGTGCATGTTGTTATTCTTCCCTCAATTGATTCATAAACTGCTTGGGCAATGTAAATATTTATTGACCAAGCTCTTTTTAATTGAGAATTATGAATTAAGAGACAGAGACTGAGACAGAGGCAATGCACAGGCAATGCTAACCTGCATACCGTGCTCTCTGAATGCGCTGTGCTTGAATGTGTACAATGCAGTATAAATAAATGGGTCTTGTAGTTCAGCCGAGCCTAGGGACTCACCGCCTGTCGCCGCTGCAGGGAGCAGAGGCATGTTGTCCAGAAGAGCCTTGAGAAGGTCTGTGCCGAACCCCTGTTGGCTGGGGTTCCCTTTGCCGTTACTGAAGCACGAGTTGGAGAGAACACGTTAGGTCCCCGCAAAACTGCAAGTTTCACATTGCGACTACCAGTTAGGTGATTCGATTAAACATGGTCATAAGATGCTTTGATTCCGAGTGGCTGACGCACAATGCTAAACTATGAAATGTAAAACTAGAGAAATGCTCTTAATATAGTCCACCCGTAAACATCATTGACGTACCTAATACACAGTGCAAGAAAGCGCGCACATTTGTGCGCTATACTGCGGCCGGCCTCGAAGAAGCAGACCCTGACGATCTCCGTCAGTCGTTTCCTCGTCTTGGCCAGCAGGCCCTCCTTTCCTTCCCTCAGGCTGCAGAACAAGAACAGGTCACATGTAAGAAGGTTTGGTATGAGTTCATGAAGATCAACGATTTGAGCTTAAGAAGGCTATTGTGAGTAGTAGAAAATGATTTAGGGTTCCAAGTGACCTATGGAAGAGGCTTTAGGACTCCAAGAGACTTTTAGTAAGGTTCCAAGTAACCTACGGCACAGCTTAAAGGTTCCAAGCATCCTGTGAAGCCAATTTGAAGGGTCAAAGCAGCTTGTGGAAACACCTTGAAGGTAAGTAACCTGTGGATTGGCCTTACAGGCTCTGAAAGAACATTTAAGTTTCACCGTTCCAAGTGTCCTGTTAAAAAGGGGCTTGAAGGTTTAAGCCCACCCGTCCCCCCTCTAAAAGCAGTTTAGCATATAGGTTTACATCTCTCCAAGTGGCTTGTTCTGTGGTAACACCTAGTCTCTAGGGGGTGGGTGGTGGTGATACCTGGTCTCTAGGAGGTGGGGGGTGGTGTCCTTGACTCACCTGCAGGAGCCGTTGGAGTAGACCCCCGCCAGCCAGCACAGGATGTCCAGGATGAGGCTCTGTCCGTGCTCCGTGCCGGGCCCCTCCTCGGCCCTCTTACAGAGGGCGCTCAGCAGCTTCTCGTGGAAGTCCAAGAACTGCAGCATGGCACAGCGCTGGACTCTAGGGGGCGCACAAGTATACAAAGACATGGTTGGTTTGCTTTCTACCTAAGACAGGGGGACTTCTAGGGGAATCCTCGATAATGATTTTGCATAGTCAGTCTTGTTCTTCAGGCCAGACCCATCATCGAATCAAAAACAATCCTATTTTTATACATATATGCGGCTCAGTGACGTATAATATATGGGGCTTTTGCTTGGTTTGAATGCTTGAAAAGTATCAAGGGGACCAGGTTCTTCCACAGATGTCTGTGGACGAGGCACAGCATATCCGCTAGATGATCCAACCACCTGAACTACAGGTTCAGTTTTCACATTCATGTCATCTGCATTAAATTTCAAATTGCGGAATTGTATACATATGGATAAGGACGGGGGGGTATTCAGTGGCGTTCTCATATGTTAACTATGTGACTAAACTGCATTCCACGTTTTCAACATGGGTTGTGAAGTAGGGTTCCAGGAGTTACTTCGAGGGCGTGCGCCAAGTTTAAATTATTCCAACTCACAGAGTTGCTCATTTAAACTAAAACAAATTAACCTATTAAAATCTTAATTACTGGTCGGATTTAATCAGGTCTTAAATCAAGCTATAATAATGTGGCCTGGTGCATTATACACAGCAACAATCTTTGTATAAATCAAACAAAATGTCTGGCCACTGCTTTCTGAAGCTACTACCATATATGGGCTGTGGTTCCTGGCACTGCTACCATATAGGGCGGTGGTTACGTCCATTTACTACCTACAGTATGACAGTGATCTCCTGCAGTTTACTACCATATATGGGCGGTAGTTCCTGCCGGTTAGTACCGTACATACAGCATTGGTTCTCACCTCTCTTTGGGTATTGAGGTCTTCTTGAACCTGCGGATGGTGACTGACACCTCCTGCCAGCAGGTCACAGCCCCGCAGGCTGTCAGGCTTCTTGCAGGGGGTGCCTGGCTCTGACTTTGATGTGGAAGCCTTGTCCTACACACAGAAACAGAAACAAAGACACAAACTTAGCCAAGCTATACAAACCTGTTTGAAATGTTTTTAAAACCAAGTAAGCAAACATACAAAAAAAGATTAATTTCGTAAGATGAGCAACTGTAAGAATAGAAGCTGATCAATAAATCCATCCCTATCATATCGTGAAGACTAGATATTCCTCAGTTCCACCTATTCAAACCCGTCTGACCTGGGCCTATGGGTTATCTCCGCCTGCTTGCCTTAGAGGCCTGGTCTTAGGGTTAGAGTCACTCTGGTTCCCAATCTTAGGCCCACGGCCCGCTACCTTGGAGGCCTTGCGCCCTCTGCAGCAGTGTGGGACAGCGAGTGGGTCTTGGTGCTGATGGGCTTGGCGCTGGGCATGCGCACCAACAGGCCGCGGGCTGTCTTCGGCATCTTGTCGCTCACCGCCTTGATGTGCACCAGGAAGGAGCGGTACTTTCCCCCCGCCATGCCTACACACAAACCCAGAACACACAACGTTTAAGGGGAGACCTCAAAACGCAGAGCACTTGGTACATCCATATAAGACACACACAGCAAGCACAACATCCATACGCTTAACCCACCTATTACTTCACCAGATGCACGCATGGTTTAAGACACTTTCATTACCCAGAACTACCCTGTGGTTAACTGTGAATTTCTTGAATAAACCTCTTGAAATCCAACGCACAAAGTACTACAATTAAGAGCACTGTTTGAAGCGGCGGGAGGTGCAGGTTTCATACCTCGTCACCCCATGAAAGAGGACCTGATGTGCGGGTCACCTTTGACCAGCTTGGGGCTGGTGAGACTCAGCATGCCGGCGTGTCCGGAGAGGTCCAGTCCGCTGGCCAGCCACACCGGCCACACAGGATGTCCTCCTTGTGGTCCTCTAGGAAGGGACACAGCATGGAGCCTGTGGGGGGAGAGGGGAGCAGATGTGTTGGGAGGAGGAGAACACAGTGGGTGGAGATCAGTGATCACCAACCGGGGGAACACCCCGGAATGGAGGTACAGGAGCAGTATATAGTATTTTGCATCATGTGAATACACCAAGCTTGAATGGGGAGGGGTGGGGGTGTGAATCATTGTCAGTGGTTTGTATCACACACACAGTCCTTACCTGGGGTGTCCTCCACATCCATGAAGTGCATGTCCTCTGAGAATTCATAGAGGAGGGGCTGTCCGTTCCTCTCCCCATTTGCGTGCAGTGCGTGGGACAGGGGAAGGAGATCTGTCTGTCCACCGCCGTCTCTGAGGGAAGGACGGTCGGACACAGAGTTAGAGTAGGGCCCCGGCTAGGAGCAGCTGAGGTAGCAACAGAACCAACTAAGTGACACAAGCGTTACTACTGCATAGTGGTTCCGATCACCACCACCTAACCATCACCACCACTATGCTGTGGTGTGTTTCCGGTAGGATTTTTTGTTCGGTCAATTTCTGCAATTCTTTCGTTACCGGTGAGGTTGGGTATGGGTTAGGCTTGTTTTGGGGAGCGGTAGAGTAGACTGGGAGTTATTTTGGAGTACGGGCGAGGAGTTGGGTTAAGTTAGGTAGGGGGTGGGGTTATTTGTGGTTACGAGTAACGTTAGTGGACGAGCAAGGTGAGGCGGGGGTGTTGTTGGAGTAAGGGCGGGAGACGGGTCCTCCACCGCTGACTTTCCCCAGGCCCGGGGACCTTGTTCTTACAGCAGGGTGACCTGGATCTGCGGAATGTTGGTGATGTTGGGGTTCATGAGGAACTTGAAGTCCACGTGGCCCACCATGCAGGCCTTGGGCAGCACCAACTCAAACACGTGCTCGTCCCAGCTGGAGCTGCACAGAGGAGAGAAAGGAGAGCACACACACACCATGAGTGGTCACGGGGGGCTGGATCTGATGCCCGCTGAACAGGTGCGAGAGCATGATGACGGGAATTTTCTAGATTTATAAAACCCCACTCAGAGTTGAATCCCAAGAACCGGGATCAGAGAGGTATGTACCTGTCGCTCTGCAGCTTCCAGGTGCGTGTGTGCTGGGCGGCGTCCCCGTGGTGCTGCTGGTGGAGGTGCTGGGGGTGTCGCCTCTGCTGCTGCTCCTGCTGGACCTCCACCCAGCAGGGGGGCACGGTGGCAGAGAAGCGGGGCGTCAGCGTCTCGAAGCGCGTCAGCTCCACCAGGGAGCTCAGGCTCTCGGTGGTCGGGGCCTGGTCACCAGGAGGTCTACTCCTGGAGGGGGAGGGGGGCAGGAGGAAGAGAAGAGAAGGAGAAAGAGGAGAAGAAAGGGAAGGTAATGATTGTGTCAACATTTTCTTTGATTATTCATTTACATATTTTAGCAAATAACTTCATTCATCGACCAAACCCATCCAAATTAATCATTTCAGTCTCCCTCCCCACAACATTTAGCAGGACTGAGGACTGATGGTCGGCTCCTACCTGTGATGCCAGGGCTGGAAGGATTGGAGGAGGGCTTGGACCCCTCCAGCAGCTGTTCAACCCCTTTAGACAGGGGGCCGTCGACAAACATGTCGCCGTCGTCTAGATCATCACACACACCTCCAATTTGAAGGAAATGAAGTTCTCCACCTGGGCAGGACGGCAGTTAAGAAAAGATCGACTGTGAGAAAAGATAGACTAACCTTTTAGTACTCGATTAGCATATTATACATTCTATTATACATTGCAGATAATCCTTTTTTTTTTTACATATTTTTTACATATTTTTGTTTGTTCTATTATAATATTGGGTACATAGTTGGACATATCATGGCAATTCGAATTAGTAATATTTCACTCTTATGTCTTGTTT
Source organism: Gadus morhua (assembly GCF_902167405.1). NCBI lineage: Eukaryota > Metazoa > Chordata > Actinopteri > Gadiformes > Gadidae > Gadus > Gadus morhua. The sequence continues at coordinate 14,820,978 of NC_044062.1, read as the reverse complement.
TAATTGCGCTGTCGTTTTTTGCTGCAGTACATTTCCATTCAGAGATAAACCAGATGTCATTTTACAGCACCTTCAAGCCATCACACAGGCAGCCTCAATGAGCTGGCCTTCTGCGAGGTCCTCACTTGCGTGCAGGCACACAGGCGGTCGGTCCCGGAGCAGTACCGTCACAGAGACGAAGGGGTCGGTCTCCTCCGTCGAGCCCTCCTTCTTGGGGGGCTCCACCTTGGCCAGGATCTCCAGTGTGGACAGATCCAGTATCATAATGTAGCCGGCCTGCGTGGTCACCACCAGGTGTCCCAGGCCCGTCACAGCCGCCCGCCGCCCCTCCTTGGGGCTGGACGAGGCGGAGGCCGACGGCCCCGTGAGGCTCTCTGCGGGGGCGCGCCGCAGGCCGTCCACGCCGACGAGCCCCCGGCCCCGAAGCCGGAGGAGACGCCCCTTGGCGCCGCCGTGGAGGGCCCTCGTCGGGGGCCCCCTCCTCGCTCTCGTCCTCCCGCCCGTCCAGCACGTCCGGGGGCAGCAGCATGAGGGAGGTGACGGCGTCGCGGGGGTCCCGGATCTGCTGCACCTTGACGGGCTCCTCGTCCAGCGTGACGATGCGCGTGGAGTAGTTGAGCTTGTAGAGCGCCAGGTAGCCCCCGCCGCCGCTCCCCAGGGGCCGGCTCTGCTGCTGCTGCTGCTGGTGGTGCTGGGGGGGGGGGGGCCGGCGGGAGGATGAGCGGCGTCTGCGGCGGCGAGCAGCCCTCCACCCCGTTGGCCAGGGAGGGGTGCGCGGGCTCTGGCGGCTGCTGGCTGCAGAGCGCCGAGTTGAGGCGGTTGAGGTTGTTGAGCGCCTCCACCTGGTTGATGGCGCTGAGGCTCTCCACGCCGCACGGCTGCAGGCCCACCAGGAGGTGCACGCCGTCCCAGCACGGCGTGATGGAGTCCACGTACAGGTTCTCCTCCTCCAGCTGCCGGGGCAGCCGCAGACACTGCACCAGGGCGCCGGGCCGCGGGAGGCCGGCGCCCGGGGGCGCCCCCAGCGTGCTCCACTTGTCGCCGTGGGGCCGTCAGGCCCGCCAGGTTGGCGGCGGCAGTCGGCGAACTGCTGGATGTAGGTGATGGGGCGGGTCTTGCAGGAGGAGCTGCTCGTGGCGTGTCGAACTCCATCTCGATGATCTGGGGCACGGTGAAGCCCTCCTCGTGGAGCCCCTTGCTCATCAGGTTGTTCATCTGGGCGAACACCTTCCCCGAGGACTTGGCGTCCTCCGCCTCCTTTATGCTGTGTACAGCAGCAGCACGGGCAATAGTCCTGCGCGCCGAGGGGGGCGTGGGGCGGGGAGACCCCCTCGGGGTGCGTGGCCGGCAGGGGCGAGGGGGGGGCGCTGGTCCCCATCTGCACGGGGCTGCCGGGGGTCCTGCAGGGGGCCGTGGCTTTGAGTCCTGAGAGGGGGACAGTCGGTGTCCGGCGGGCCTGGCGCGGGGCCCGCCGTGGGGCGGGGGGTGCCGTGGGGGCGGTAGCTGAGCATGCCTCCAGGCCAGCAGGCAGGGAAGGGAATGTTGTGGTGGTCCTGGAATTTGTCCTTGGCCTTGTCGTGGCCGTGGGGCTTGTTGGCCTGGTGGCCCAGCGAGGGGTTAGGCCCCCAGCTCCTCGAGGTTCTTCACCGTGTCCTCCAGCACGCTGGCCACCACCTCCCACTGCAGCTTCTCCGGCTGCTGCAGCACGCTGAGCGCCGTCACCCCCAGACTCACCTCCATGCCCTCCCGCTGGGACGCTTGCCTAGGGGCACAGGGAAACCAATGCACCGGTTTAACAGGACGCTGTTCATCCTGTTTTACAACTTTGGCTAGGACTACTATTTTGCATTTTACCTCAGAGGAAAATCGACAGACTAGACTTCCCATTTTTAGAAAAGAACTTGATTTTGCGTACCTGTTACCGACTCTGATCTGGAATGCTCTTCACTGTCCGAGTCCTCCAACTGGTCATCACTGGAAAAACAACACACACACACATAAGGGGCAGACATTAAAATTGAATAAAGATACGTTTCATTGTGCAGGGACCAAATATCAATGTTTTCATTTGTGTCACTGTTCCCTTGGTGTGTTAGGATCCTAGCTTCAGTGACTTTGAAAGATTTTTAGGAACACCAGTGTTTCCTCTATATGCACCTGGCAGAAATATGACCGCCGCAGCTGAATCTTTTTTTTTAACAAGAGGAGAGGAGAGCTACATATCCAGGTCAATTCACACACTTGCGGGTAAAGCATATAAACGGAGAGGAGAGGAGAGCTCCATCTTATCTTTATATTATTTTGCGCTACAGACGCTTCATATCAGGGTCACTCCACACACCTGGGTAAAGCATATAAACGGAGAGGAACTTCCGTAAAGTTGGAAATAAATTGGCAGATTCTGAGTTCGTTGTTCAATGGATCATCAGTGAAACATCGTTGTGACACAATTGAGTGTAGTAACATAGAGAACCAGCTACAGCATTGTTTTCATCCAAACGAGCCGTCTTTAGCGATCGGTGAATTGCATTGGCTTCTATGAGCTGTCGCTTTCAGCCGCGAGCTTAGGGACCGTCTGCAAAGTGCAAAACTGAAAACGACCACAAAGGCTGATTTCAGTAGTGTCGCAACTGTTGACTCTAAATCCCCAAAACGTTTTCCATATAGGCATGGACTCTTTATGGTCTTACTGCAACCTTTAGTTTTGAAAAATATATCTCTACTTATTTTTAACAAATTTATTTTTAGCATAAATATCAATATAATTTTTTTTTGCAACAATTTCAGTAGCGTTGCCATTATGACTCTAGAGACCCAAAACTTGTTCAATAGAGGCATGACATCTTTATGGTCCTACTACAACCTTTGTGATGGGGAGAGGGGAGGGAGTGGGAAGATGCATTGGTTTTGAGGGACAGACCTTTCGATTGTTGTAATATTTGTGTTATGTGACTTTACTGTATAGAGTGGTTGTTGATATCATATATTTTTTTGTTAAATAAATGTAAATAATTGTTTTAAAGATTATACTTGTGATGTTAAATCTCTCCATATTTCCCCTGCTCATTACTGTGCACAAATGTACTGTATGTAAACCCTTCTGTTTCCGGCAGACACATAGAAACCTCCTGGCAGGGTGCGCACAAAAGAATAATTGCGAGCGAAGAAAAACAACAACATTTCACCTCTGCTTGCAACTCCATCCTAGGGGAAACACTGAACACATGTTGGATCTTGGCTTCAGCACATGGTATTGTCTTAGCATCAGTGCGTTAGCCTCCTTGTGTCATCAATTTGTTGGGATTTTAGCTTCCCTGTGTTAGCACCATCTATCATGCTTACATTTCTATCGTGTTAGCTTAAGTGTGCTAGCATCTATGCATCGGTGTGTGAGCATCTTAGCTCCGGTGCGTACTGACCTGTCTCCCTCCAGCTTGGGGAGGTCTGAGCAGGTGGAGGGACTCCTCCAGCCAGGCCAGGGTGGGCCTCCGGGAATCTGTCAGCATCTGCTGGTTGTGGTCGCTGCCACTCTGGACGATCTGGCTCAGGATGGCCGGTCGTACGGGTTGATATCGAACTCAGGTGCACTGGATTCAGGGTTATGCAAACAGTGTGTCACCAACAGACGTATCAAAATACAGCCAGAGATAAAGGGTTAATGCAAGTTAAAAGTCATTAAAAAAGAGTAGACACAGGCAGGTGAACTCAAGACGGACCAATGCCGTGCCCTACCCTCATCATCTTGGAGACGTCCCAGATGCAGATCTTGCCCCTCTTTGTGGCGGGGCCAGGAAGTGGGGCAACTCCCGAAGCCATAGCAGGCGATCTGTCTGAGGCGTCTGCGCCGCTGGGAACTGGGCGGGGCTGGTTGCCAAAGTGACCGACAGCGGCACGTTCTGTGTGTGCTCACCCTTCACGAACGGGACAGTTTGGGGAATGTCGCTCATGTTTCAGACCTGGTGGGAGAAGCAAGGGAGAAGAGTGAGAGACAAAGAGGTACATCTATGAGAGAGGGGACTGCAGTGGTGGTAGACCGACGGTGAAAGAATATTATGGGAAGTAAAATACAAAGATGCTTTAAACTAAAAACATTTAGACAACCATCGATTGTTAGGTTTGTATTATTGTGGAATATGCAAGAACCGAGGGCAACTATTTTAGCGTTAGCCATGTAGCTAATCATGCTACACCTACAATTGAACAAGTGCCTACACAAGGTTAAAGTTAAAGGTCATTCGCTAAAGGAAAACAAGTATATGCTTAAGTTGGAAAAGACATTGGCCAGACGATACGTAGTACAGGTTTCACATGGCTAAAGACATCGTCTGAAGGAAACCAGAGATAGTGGTGTGACTGACCAGGTTCATCTGTGGGCTCCCAGCAGACCAGACAGACGCTGCAGGTGAAGCACATGGCCCGGTCGTCACCCTGTAGAGGCCGGGCTGCAGGGGAACCGGAGTGATTATGATGCCTTTCCACCACAGTGACATCTTTTAACAATTCTTAAAATACACATTTCCATTTTTTATCAAGTAATATGCTTCTATTTTGATTTCCAATGCATTGTTTGAATAGCTGCCCAGCAGGAAAAGCACTATAAATAAAGATTGATGGATCAATAAAGATGCCTTTAATGGATTTTAACCAACAGGCGGGAAACATCACCACACAACTCGATTCATGAATTCTTCAAAAAATTGTAAACCAAAACCAAAAGCACTCATTGGGTGAATTAACAGTTCAGGCTATATACGTGTTGGGGGCTCCGGAGAGGGGTACCTGGTGGTAGAAGCCAGCCTGGGCCATGGGGTCGGGCTGGGCCCAGCGGTACCCGGCGTGGGGCCAGGATGTGAAGGTCTCCCTCCGGTTGGCCTCACTGTACATCAGTGACCTGTAGGAAAGCACACACATTTTTTATAAGCTTTATTATTGCACTCATTATGGGGACATGTTATCCTGAATACAAAGTGACTTAGAGTGGGGTTTGTTTTTTTGAGTCATGTTATTTATGTGAAGGTAGGGTTCTGGCTAAAGGATGCCTCAACATTAGACATTAGACAATGATGTTCAACCCCAGAATCATCAGTAAGAAGTCAAACACCCGAACCTAATCCTGCTAGATCATACTAGTGTTTCCCCTACATGCAGCAATCCAGCAGTGCCACTGCAATCAGCCAGGAACAATTTAAGTATTTGAAATAATGTTGGTCATCCTGAAATGCAATTCACACACACACACACACACACACACACACACACACACACACACACACACACACACACACACACACACACACACACACACACACACACACACACACACACACACACAAAGAGCGAAAGGTAACAGTGACTTAACACATTTGGTTTTGTAGAACAGAAGTAACAGTATTCTGAAACCCAGATAATGGGTTGGCTACATATTGCACTGTTGTATTGTTATGGAACCATTTCTGTTGGAATAGTAGTAGTAGTAGTAGTAGTATGTGTACATAATACATATACTACTGGAATCAGTGATCAAATTAGCTGATAACTCTCTTCGTTCGCACACAGATGTATATTACATTTACACGTACATATAAGCACCATGCAAACACATCGCAAACGTGCTCAACATAGTGCGCCACACACACACACCACTGCAGGAAAAAAGCTGTGTCAAATTACCGACTACCACAATAAATCCTCCATTTCATGTCAGAAAGACTTAAAATTAAACTGTTTTGACCTCACCAACAATCCACTCCGAGATTTCATAAATCAATAGAGTTGAACCAGTATCTCAAATGATCAAATCAGTGTACTTTTGATGTATTATCAAAAGATAACAGGATTGTCGGGCGATCTTTCCGCCAACGTAACATCGGACGGAGCAAGAATAGTTGAGCACACCAATGCGCTGGTCTCAATCTCTTGTAGTAAAGCCTTCATAGTAATTCATTCAACATTATATTTACAGTAAACTCCTTTTAGGGAGATGTCAAACTCAAAATACAGTAGTACTTAGTACCTGTATAATTGAATACATCAGACAAATGGACAATAGAAACCCCGGAACAATGACGTCAATAGTCCAACTATTCAATGAGATGATGTTGTTCATGACTCTGTCCCAACGCGCATATATAGCAGAACTCTTATTATATTAGAAAAATTGCTGAGTTTCACGGTATAAATAACCTCTCCTAGGCGTTAGCAATTATTGACTACACCGAAGAACCTTGACCCAGCTTACCTAAGGCTGCTACTCATTATGTGGACCACTCCCGCATAACAGCTCGACAGTCACAACCATTTCTACAGACCACGGGGGAGTCAACCAATAACATCCATGAAGACTAAACTGGTTACGTTCATTTAAGATCCTGATGAATGCAGACACCCCCTAACATATTCTTGGTGCAAGTATTCAAAGGTGAAGGTGCAGGTGGAGTAGGGGTCCATCATGTGAGCAGCAGTGGCTCGCTCAAGGGTCACTCATAAGAGATGGGGGGGGGGGGGGGGGGGGGGCTTACCTGTCTACAGAACGACCAGGCCCCACCCCCAGTTCCGGTCGGGCGCTGGCGAGGAGGTAGGAAAGGCGGTCCATGATGGAGGAGGCCACGGAGAGGGCCGCCACGTTCTGGTTGATCTTCTTCAGCTCGTTGACCACGGCGCCGGCCACCAGCCTCAGGACATGGTGGGGGAGGTGCAGGGTCACTGTGGCCCACTGGTGGGGGGGGGGTGGAGAGGAAGGAGGGAGGTTATGACCTATGACCTCCACACAGCATAGACCAACGCCGTAATCGGCCAACCCTTTTTGAAGACACCGTTAAGCTTCCAAGTAAAATCCCTTCACATTACAACATGCAGAGAATACTGTTGAGTAAGCAGCGGCAGACCCCCCCCCCCCCCCCCCCCCCGTAGCCCAGATGCCACCCAGAGGCTGTACAGTAGCGATGCCTGAGAGGTCGGCTGGAAGTTAAACGCTAGATCCATCTACAGGGACACGAGCCAAGACCCTTACGGCAGCGCAGTCTGGGGTCTCTGCCAGAGGAGGAGGAGGGGGGGGGGGGGCAGTGGGAGGAAGCACGCATACAGAGACAGCACAACACAGGCCGGCATGCTGCACCCTGCATTGGTTTCCCAGCAACACAAAACAATCGACAGATGTTGAGAAATGAATGAAATGCTTAGAATATATTATTGAATAAACACAACATCTAGATATATCATGGACAAATTTGGTATTTTAAAGTACAGCGTCTGAGTGTGTGTGAGTGAGTGGACGGGGAGTATAGGGCCTTTAGAATGAGGGATTGCCATGTTCTTGCTAATTGTAGGGCTTCTAGGTTGAGCCGCAGCTGAACGTATGTCGAGTGCACAATTAACTGCTATTAAAAACACATTCTTGATCCATTAATGTACGCAACTCATTGTGTTCTGTCAACAACAAGGAGACAAGCAGTGGCAGAAATAGAGAGGCATAGAGCTGGTAAAGAGAAAGAGACGGAGAGAAAGGGTGCGAACGAGAGCCAGGGTAAAGACAGTAAGAAGAATAAGAGAAGGCTGATAATGGTGATAATTCTGAGGGGCCAACAGAGAGAGATTGAGAATAAACCTCTCTTCTACTCAACACAATGAGGGACACAGATCCAGGACTCATGAGCATCATTTAACCATGCCGGTGGCCAGCATATACGCACTGACAGGTGGTAGCCATCCTGGTCAACTGAAATCCAAAGTGAATTAAATTCCAAATGTGCTGTATAACATGTTAATTCTGCACATTATCATAAACAAGATACTGTATCTTGGTTGTGATAATAAGAAATCACACATCTAAAAACACAGTAAGCTGTAAGGACAAGTTAATTTAAAATTATACAAAGGATATATATTATAAAATATGTGGTGGCTCTTGAAAGAACAACTTAACATTCAAGACTTCAACCGGGTGAAAAGCAGATCACTTCATCTACCACATGATAACATGAGTAAGGACACTGGGTGCTGTGGGAAGATGCTCTATGGTCTCTTCCTCCCTGAGAAGGGTGCATGCCTGCGGCTGTCTCTGTGGGAGATGGACAGTGGCCCTAAGAGACAGCGGCTCTGCTTGTTCCCTGGCCCCAGCCAGGCTATTAATATGCTGCTGTGGTCTGCAGAGCTGGCTTACTGCAGTCAGGGCTGCCTTCGTAGCGCTGCTGCGAACAACGCGCCGACACGTGCATGCTAGTGCCCGGCGCCGGGGGAGATGACAACCCACTTGCTATGACACGGCTCTTCCATACACACACACACACACACACACACACACACACACACACGCTTGTGATGAATGCACCTGCCCACTCCATTAAGACATTCTCTCACTCACACGCACACAACCTTCCTCTCTCCATCATAATGACAGAAGGGCTGCACCTCTGCTGCCTGTTGTCCCCTTTTCTTTTTGTGCTTGACGCAAGGTCGCTAGGCCGCTACCTAGCCTGTTAGCTTCCCCTTCTAGCCTGTTATGAGGCCGAAGTGCATGACAACGCAGCTAGCAAGAGACAGGGCATAGGAACAGCCACCACAGCAGATTATATGAGCAGAGATAAAAAGGGTTTCTGCTTGTACCCATGCTCCTAAGGACAGGGAGAGACTTGTGCAGAAAAGGTGAAACTGCAGACTGAGTTGTATAAGAGTTTGCAAAATTCTGGAATTATGCTAATTGTTCTGAAGATGTATGACATGGTTATAAATGATGAATGTGCCCGAGAGCCTACTAACTAATAATTTTACTGTCATGTAATGCTACCATTATGCATTATCCATTATGGCACCTGTTGCACCCCTCCCCATACCAAGAAGGGGGGGCTCTCTCTGCGTTCCTTCTCAAGGTTTCTTCTATGATAATTAAGCATTTTTTCCTTCCTCCTTGGAGGACATGGGTTTGGGGGATAATAATAAAATATGGCCTGTAACTGTGATGAAGGGTTATGCGAATAACATTGACTCGACTGATTAGAAGTGTGTGGGGAGAAGACAAGGTTATTACCTAGCTTTATCTCTCAGCTCCAGCTTGTCATGAGAACCACTATCTAGCCGATATTCTAGATAGCCAGTTAGTTTCACTCTGTGTTTAATTCTAAAAGTAATGAAGTTAGTTTCACTTGCGGTTGTATGGGAGGGTTACAGTGAACATCGTACCAACAATGCGAAATTGAGATTCCCATGTAGAACTTGGGTACTGTGGGAAATCCCCTGGCGAATAAAAGGACGTTAATTAAAAAAGGTAGCATGGGAAACATCCAGTGCTGCAGGCGGATTTCAGCTCCTCTCCCCAGTTACTTCCAGGCAGGGATTTGATCATTGTACATGCGTGCACACTATAGCATCTCTGAGGGCAACCACAAATTCTAAAAATTTTTGCTGTCGTTGCGATTCCACTCCATTTGCCAACATGTCTGGACAGACACAACACACACATAAAAGAGAAAGTACCATGTCTGGGTTCCTTTGAGGGAGGCGTGTCATGTGACTCACCTTGGCTACTTTGTGATTGGCTGCCGTCTCGTGTGAGGTATTCTTCACTCCCTCTTTGAGTTGTGTGATGAAGAGGTCGTAGCCCTCTGTGTTGGAGACATCGATCTTCTCCTGACACGCACACAGCATCTGCTGTGCCTGGACACAGAAAACAAACACACACACATTAGAAAAAGATGTTAAAAGACTGATAAAGTCTCAGGTTAGGATGACAGACAGAATTACCAATTAATACCAATGAAGTGCTCGATATGAATAAATAATTTAAATACTACCACTTCTACTTTGTGCTTCCTTGTCAAAAAGGATATTTTTCAAAATGAGAAATAATTATGTTAAGATGGTCCCAAAGTTTGCTGAGGTAACATAATATTATGTTCCTTCCCGTTTCCTGAGAAACTAAGAGAAATGCTCTCCATTGCAGTAGGGTAGCTACTTAGCCAGAAAAATGACTAGCCAAAAAGCTATTTATCTAGCATATCTTAATTATATAGATCCTCACTGTCATGGTGTTTCCATTACCCTGATAGCACAATGGAGGTCAGACCAAATCAACCAGCTCTTAGGCCCGATCCGTTTTCGTTTTATGCTGTTCAGGAATATCTCCATAAAGACGGATACATTGCGAAACCGCATCGAGCTGTAGAAACGATGTGGTTCACATTCCATGCCCATGAGGGGCGCTGCTCCTGCTACAGAACTCCCGCAAAAAGAAGAAGAAGAGGCAAGGATGGCATAAAGCCTGCTCGCTGTTTACAAACATACAGTCCAGACGCGAAAATTATATTTAACCCTCCGTTTTCCTTTCATGCGTTTCAAGAATATCTCCGTTAATAAGGACTCAACGCGAAAACCCATCGAGCTGTAGAAACCCTGTAGTAAATATTCAAGGCTCTGGTTCTCCACAAAAGCCTGAGCGCATATGCAAACATGAGGAGATTCAACCTTTTAAATTGTAATTCAATTGTAATTCAATTCATCAAGGGGCTACAAAAAGAATACAAATAAAAAAGAAAACATATGTATATATTCAACGCAACTCTGACGTCGCCCAGCTGGTGGGGGGGCAATGACGACATCGTTGGCGTTTCAGGTGTCCACACGAATCCTAACACGAAACCGCATTCGTCCAGATATATTTGAAACCACCCTGTGACATGGTTTCAGAAAAGTGCGGTATCGGGCACCGGATCCACCGGATCCGCCTGGACGGTCGGCCGAAACCGCACAAGACTTATGCGGTTTCACCAAAAAATCGGCTCGGTGTGGACGGGGCCAAAGTCTGAAGATCGGAGACTATGAGAATTTTCAGCTAGTGGGCATGTTGCGGACGGGTTGATTAGGTTTTTCATCATCGCCATCTTCGATGTGTTGTAATCAAAGCGCTGCACCTTCGTCTGCATACTTTTTGCGTTCTTTCCTGCCTTCTACACAGGCGCCATCCCTTACCTAAAGTATACAGAGGATCTCAAATATGTGTGAGCAAGCCTGATACAGCTTATCTCCTGTTTTGTGTTGCATGTGTGAAAAGGCAACTCCTGATCATCTTCAGACCTGATTCTTCCGAGTTCATCCTGAGTTCATGTGTGAGAGGCCTACAAGTGTAGTCATGTACAGAGACAGTCACACAGTCCGAGTGGCAGTAAGCAACAGTTGTCACATGTTTACGCACTCGTCCTCCAATTAGGACCGATCAGTTACTTTCAAGGGACCCAACTATTTTCTGTCTTTAAATTAGGGGCATCGCCAAGACATATCGAACTTTCAAGGCATTCTCCCTCTGAAAGTGCTGAAATATCGTTTTTAACTTTAACTGTTAAGTAAGACAATTTTAAAAAGGGAAAGGAGAACTGATAGTAGCCTGGAAAAGAAATAGCACTACTCTGCATTTTCAGGTGTTTATTCGATCAATTCCATCTCAAACCGACTGCACAGCAGGGCTCTAAAGATAAGACGTATTAGGCTGGTATCCCAGCCTAATACACGGGACAGCATTTGGGCATGGAAAAAAAGGTTTTACATTTCAATAAAATTACCAAAAAATATTCAGAACATCTGATACTTCTAGTGGTAAGTAACCATGGAGGAGGAGGTGGAAGAGATTCATAACATATTGAAAGAAAAGATTTAAAAGACCAGATAAAAAAAAAGTACACGGAATTGGCACAGGGTGCCAAGTATCTCTCAATGCCATCAGAAGAGTGATTTGAAGAACCAAATAAATGTTTCAATCCAAATTAGCACTGGGTGGTAGTTTGGATTGAAGTTTGGACTGTATCATCTGTCATTGATGCTACAGCATGCTGAGATTATTTTATTTATTTATTGTGATAACGACATGACAGAACAATACTTTTAAAGTACATTTTTGCCGGAAATTTGTATTTTGCTATGGTTTGAAAAGATACGGTAAACGTGAGCCAGGACGACTGTTTCGTCCACGTTGCCAAATGCTAATGCGAGTTTCAAGTGCTCCTTGTAGAATCCAGTCACGGTCATCACTATGTAAGATGATGCAGCGCTCATCTTTTTTTTTTCTTTATGCATCGAAAGAAATCTTTAGAGCTTTGATTGACGTGGGGACGTGAAGAAGTAATTCTGTTTTTTATCTCTAATCTTCAAAGTACATAGAAATATCTATGTTCAATGCTGAACGATAGTGATTTTATAATGTTAGCAATGAAAACAGCCTTTAACTCTTCAAAAAAAATAAGAATTCTGAAACACTACAAGAAACTCTCCCATTTAATTTTTCCCAAGATTAACAAGAAAAGGGGGATTGGTGGGGGATGATTTCTCTAAAGAAATATATGATAACATTGATGGAACACTTTTGATATTATTTGGAGCCACGAGTTAGCATGTCCTCTACAAAGAGGTGAACATTCATGAACAACTGCGGCTACATATTGATCAGACATGTGTATTCATTCATTCAAACAAACAAACAACTGTAAACTCCCCCAAAGAGGAAACAAAAGCTGAATTATTTTCTGTGTGAAAAAAACACTGTGGGTAGGCCATTAGTGTCTACGTCATCAACATACAGTGGGGGGGTCAAAAAGCCACCTTAGGTGGGCCGTGCGTGTACATCATCAAGTAGCATCTAGAGGCCACCACCGTAGATCACACGCACCTATTAGAATCACGGACAAAAATAAACCAACCAACACCGGCATAGAGACCCTCCCAATATCTGCCGTGTCAATGACAGCTCCTCAACACACAAGATTAATCAATCTTACTTCTGTGACGGGCAGCTCCAACTGGACCATGTCCTCTGGTTTGGAGGCTGGTGGCTGCAGGGCGGTGTCCAGCAGGAGGATGCCGTTCAGGTCCTTCCTGCACCCGACCACATAGTCATCCACGAAGAGCACCTTGTCAACCGCTGGGAAATACTGGCATCGGACACGACCACCGGGTTTGGCTGAGAGAGAATACATAGGGAGAGAACAGCAAACATCAGGCATAAGGTCAGAGCTATTTGAGTGTGGACGTTAGGAGAACAGAGGCTGCGTGGGCAGGATTGTTAAGTGAGTGTTCAAGATTCTGGGTTCAAACCCCAATGTCCTCAGTCTAGAGTAGTCACCTCGAGCGAGATGCCCTAACTCCTACCTTACTCTTTAATATCATGGTTATGAAACAACTCTGCAAGTGACTGTGGAAAATAGTGAAAAAAAACAAGCAAGTAAATAGTAACATAACCATTGATTGGCTTGTGGTCTGATACTTAAACACTGCAATGTTTTCGTAACTCCAGAAAAGCCTTTTTTATTTTTCAGACTTAAAAATTATATTAGGTTTGAAAGCTCTTCGACTCGAGATACACATTTCTTTAAGACTTTCATTCTTCCTGGTGAAAGGCCAGAGTTATAACATATGTAAACACATCCACGTAGTATCTATGAGAGTTCATAATTATAGTCTGCGCTCACATTAGCCAACACTCCTTAGCTCTAAGGGCCTAAGCTCTCCCAAGAATAAGGTACAGTGAATATTGTACCGTGAATAAAATATCATAAAATATCAAATTAAGTAAAAAGAAAAATGGAATCCATGGTGTTATGATTGATTAGATTCAAGTTCACATTAATAAAGCAGCAAAGAGAATGGATTTATGGAAGCTGTGCATGAATAACAAACAGTCAACCTCAATGTTATGTTGAGGTTAGGCTAGGTAGACAGATCAAATTAGGTCATTGATCCCGAAGGAAATTCTGATGTAATTAATATTTAAATTGGGAATCAATGTTGATATTAGAATCGTCTGACCAGAGCAATAGGCAAGCAGGGATATCATTGAGGGACATGTAGGCCAGGCATCAGCCCATTTGGTTTAAGTATGGTGTGGCATAAGGTTCCTTTAAGGGGCCAGTACTTGGGAATGTCCTAATGCTACAACATGGTATATGATGCAAAATAATGCACAGGAAATGATCACCCATCGCTCACACTTCCCTTGAATACAAGCTTGTTCCGTTACCTCAAGACTGTAATAAACTACCTATAATTATAAAAGCATCTGTAAACATAAGTGGAGGCTGAAATACAGCATATGGACCTACTAAATCTCTAACGCAACAGATGCTGATACATGCTGTACAGCACTCAGACAATTTTCTAATGTTCCAAAAAAGCATGCCACTAAAGGGTATCTTGGGGACAAAAAGGTTAAAGAAACATGCAGTCAGCAGGTGAAGGGTCAATAAATAACTTAATATAATATATATTGAAAGCCTGGTGTGTTTCTTCTTGAGATTGAACAGCATATTGTGCAATAGTACACGTTGCATCTACTCTAAATAACACCACGAATGTACATGCTTCACTAAAATGTTGTTATCAACTATAAACAGATGCATTCAAAATATTCAGGACTGGGCATCACATGCTAGTGTACAAATATGAAATGTATACTCCAATATGTAGAAAGCTGATCGAATCAAGAACTCGCTTCCTTGACAAACGTGTTTATTAACATGCAACGTTACGCAAAGGTAAAATGCTGAAACTGTCCATTTATCGATTCATACTATTATGAGGATTATTGACAGGTTAAAAAAAACGCATCCAAATCAATGACTTATGTCAAGTAAGGTACGTCATGCTACACCCAAATAACATGCCCCTAGATGAGTGACAGTATGCGGGATATTTCAGCAGCTACAAGGTGGTAGTAGAACTAGTGGCGGTACAAGTACACCCAACCCGCTTGAATCACAATGCATTGAAAGACGTATGTCAACAATGTTACAATGTTACAATGGAAACGGTTGAACCACCTCATCTCCAAACGATGTACAACCATATATTCTAACATTACACTGACTGGAATATAAGGCGTGCTGGTTTTGGGTAGACCGCTATGCTAACGCTACGCTAGCTGAGTTAGCTGTTACCAGGATGTCAGTAATGGATCATATTAGATTAAAATACAGCACAAGAAGCACACGCCTCAAGGGGTGATCACAGAAACACGTTGTATTAACTGCGATATCCTGATGCAATTGCACACAATCACCCTTTCCAGGATGATCTACAAAGGCCTGAAGAGCCATGCCGCTAGCCTAGCACTAGCTTAACGTTAACCCGGGGATGAGTGGTTGTTGACAACCGGGGGTGTTTAGGTTGTGGGGAAACAAGTTTGCGATTAAAAAAGGCCTGTCACGTCGTCTCGGGGGAACTGACCGTGTAGCGCCGACGCCTGCAGGATTGCCCCAGATGTCCCGTCAATGACTTTAATACTACCCCGGCTGGTGACGGCCAGGATAGCGTTGAGGGCCGGGTGGTACGAGAGGCTTCGCAGGCCCTGCTCGTCGCAGCGCAGGCAGCCGTCTCTCAGCACAGCCCAGTCTGAGGCGGCGGACGAGCCAGAGCCCGGCGAGGCCGCAGCCGCCATCTTCCTCTACTTCTCCCTTCTCTTTTTATTAGGTGTTTGTGTAGATCACCGCCGATATGAGCAATGTGTTGAGATGTGCAAGAATTGAGACTTCCAAGCTACTACTACTCCTCCTCCTCGGCCACTGCTGGCTCTTCTTCAGCGGCTACTTCTTCTTGGTCTCCGCCGCCCGTTAGCGTTGTACAGTAGCTCTGCTCCGCCACCATCTGTAGTACTGGGAACACTCCGGCAGGCTTTCTGTCAGACGCACGTCAGGTGAACAGGAACAAACGTACCCGAACCGAGTCTCGCGAGAACGTAAAGCAGAATAACAACAAACTGAAAGTCGTCGATAGCGGCCCTTTTGAAGAAAGGCGTAAAGATAATTTTGTAACTTTTTCCTTCCTCACAATATTTATAATTAATTAATGTATAAATGTATCATAATTTCTAAATAATTTAAAACTGTTAAATACATACAAAAAATGACAAGCACGCTATAATAATCAATCTCGCGATAGCATCAACAACAAACATCGCTGTTGGCCTGTGAAAATGGGTAATGCTCCCTTTCTTATGTTTATTTTTATTTATTTTTATTTATAAAAAATTCTATAATATATTCTTAATGAATTCCAAATTGTTATTTTCGGGAAATCAAAAAGAAAAACAAAAATATTGCTAGTTTAGTTTAAATAGCAATTCAAAAAAAATTACAATCTCCAACACCAAGTAAACCAATTATAACATTCATTGGACTTCATGATATCAAGAAAATCTCTTTCAAAAACTCAGTGACTCATTGTCACATTCTAAAAACCTCCCTGCTTAGCAGTGAGTGAAACACTAAAAATACATTTGAATTAGTAGTTGTCTTTAATTTGAAGTCTTCACATGTTCAAAGACAACACAGTTTACTAAGTAACTAACCCTTGTCTTATTCATAACCATTTTCAAAATAAGAGTTTTCTGTATTGCTAGATTACACTCCCAACACAATGTTGTTTTTTTTACATTCTCTCAGGAAGTTAACCACCCAATGATGCTTGCATTGAAATGTGAACTTCATTTACCCTGTCATTTTTTTTTCCCATTCTCTCAGTAAGTTAACCACTCAATGATAATGGCATTGAAATGTGAACTTCATCTACCCTGCAATATGGTATATAACATGTTGAATATTGTATACAATTATACGTCGGCCCATTTCACTATTCCTGGAATGAGGGCATCTTTCTAGTGTGATCAAGGTTTCTACCTCTTGAGGAGGTAGAAACTTAGGAGGGCTTGGGTGAGGGATGTCTTTTATTGGGTCTGTGAGACCATTTGAGAATGGAACCATGATAACCTTGTTATAATCAATAAACTTGTTGCTTTTGTTTATGTTTATTTTCTTTTTGTCTTTCCTGCACAGACACATTCCACACAAATCAAATTCCTAACAATTAAACTCAGGAGATTCAGGAGATTCAAAATAGAGAGAATGT
Source organism: Gadus morhua (assembly GCF_902167405.1). Classification (NCBI taxonomy): domain Eukaryota; kingdom Metazoa; phylum Chordata; class Actinopteri; order Gadiformes; family Gadidae; genus Gadus; species Gadus morhua. The sequence continues at coordinate 14,804,103 of NC_044062.1, read as the reverse complement.
CCTAATTTGGGGAATGAGGACATCAACATATGTAACATTTGTGAAAGCAGTCTTCCAAAAGATGACGCAGCAGGGACAATGTTTTAATTCACTGAAAGCGTTCCAGCTTTTTCCCTATCCCAGGTGATATTCAATAAGTTAAGAAAAATATATGTTGAAAAGAAAAAAGTTAATAAATGTCCTTTTTTTTTAAGATCAACGCCACTTCTTCCTTTAGCAGAACTCACTCATGCCATCTTTCACGATTTCAAAACTAACTTCGAGAATTTGGCACCACAATTTTAAATTGCTAAGAACAAACGCAAAATATATAATAAAATCGGAACAAAATAATCTAATTTTAGTGATACTAGCTTCCGGATGTCTGGATTACTATACTACAACAGGGTTTTCAAAGGATGCCGAAGTGAACTGATGGCAGCTTTTTTCCGGTTAAATCTGTACATGGTTCTACTTTTTTGTTTTTTTATTTAACATAAGCCTAACAGACACAAGTATATACACCAATATCTAACTTCAACATCATGTTTCCACCTTATAGGATTTTTTGATTTTTTGTATAAAAAAAAAAAACAGTTGTTTAAAAGAATATAAGTAACTCCATGCTTTGTAGTGTATTGTGGAACGAATCCTCCTGCCTAGCCTCATTGCATCCCAAGTCCCAATTCCACAAAAGGTCCACAGCAGCAGCTCGTCCAATCAGACGCCAGTATATAGTGACAGGAAGTAGATATACAAAAGGAAGATGGGGTATATAAGAAGGGGCTTCTTGGTCTTGAACTCATCTCCCACGAGTAGCGATGCAGCACTGTACGCAGCCCAGAACACACCGAAAAGCTGCAGGGGTAAAGACACAAAGGCATTTGTGTTATGACATAACTACATCACCCCAATAGCAAAAAAATAAAAAAGAAGCTGAAGTTTGTCAGGGACAATTTTTAAGCATAAAGCAATTACTCCACTGGCCCACACTCTTCATTAAGACTAACAGTACATAAAAACCAAGGAGGCAGCATAAAAAACTGTTATGCAAATAGCCTGCTACGTTGTCAGAAAACCACTGCAATATCCAGGATCACACAACAGATGGCGCTGTCTCCATTGTTTTATTTAATTTCCATTTGACATTTATATTGACATATACATTTACTAACCAATGGATGTTTAATGTTGACTGCCTAACAAAATGAGGTATACACCCTATTGTTTAATGCCTAAGAGTATAAGATATATACATCCTATTGCACTATTTGAGGGCGTGGGAACATTTTAGAAAAACCTGTGTGGCAAGGTGAGGAGCCAGAGGGACATACCTGCAACAAACCCAATGACTGCTCTCTCCCCTAGACCACTGCTGGTTCAACTATGTGCTCAGTACTACTTTTGCAAAATAACTCCTTGATTACATGGCTTTGCTAACTAATTATTACACAGGTTAATGTTTACAGCAACTGTTTTTGGGATATATATATATTAGGGATGCAACGGTATGAAAATTTAACCTCACGGTTATTGAGACCAAAATTATCCCGGTATTCGGTGTTATCGCGTTATATTTAAATACCCAAAATATGCCCACGCTTCAGACTTAGTCCGCTTAGAAGGTAGGGATGGGCAACGATCGTCGAATGTTCGGAGTCACGTAGAATTTCGAATAATGAATGGGACTATCGTTATTTATTACACGGCTCTTCTCAATGCTGTTGAACACTCTGTTCACTTGCATGGCCCTTCACAACTTCCAGTGGTGAATAATATTTTGATAATTCACCGTTGCTAAGCATATAATGACCTCTGTCAAGGAAAGTCGATTTTTTTTTTTCTATCGTATCACTCCGCAAGTGGTCCGGTAACTTATGGCACAGTTGGTGAAATAAACAGATTGGTTCCAGACAAATCATAAAAACCTCTCCCTGTGTCATTGTGTGTGCGTGTATCCGAGGTGCGTGCGTGGGGGGTTCTTGATTTGACAGATTTTCGAATAATATTCGAATACTTCCCAGCGAATATTGAATAGTATTTTTTGGCAGATATGCTGAACCGTATTAGAAGGCTGGTGGATGTCTTGAGCGCTGCCGCCTCCTCCTTCCGCCATGATTCCAACTGTATCGAAACTTAAAGACATTATGTTGTAGGCTATACAGTGCGCCTGCGCGGCAACTTCAGGAGACTCGGATGAAGTGCTGGGAAGGATTTAAGCACACGGTTTCCACACCGCGGGCGCGGTTATTCACCGAGATAATAATTTTATTTGAAATGATAACGGTAATTTTTATCTACAACATTTTTATCGCGGTTTACCGTTACCTGTTACATCCCTTATGTATATATACGGTATATATATATATATATATATATATATATATGCATATGTAGAATAAATAGAGAATACATGGTGCTTACATATCTTACTGCCATTCTCGAAAAATATATAAATGCTCACTAAATGGAATATAGGCAAAAGGTTTTTGGAAAAATATGAAATTGACCTCCAGATGTCCTCTACTCACTTTTATAACCGTGGCGAACACATCAAAGCTTCCGATGACCAGGAGCAGTGGAGATATGACGATAAGCGGGAGAAGTGAGTAGCCAATCACACCCAGGACCTGGCCGTAGGACACCTGGCGATGACAGAACACACAATCTGAGGCTAGGTGGCAGCAGAATGGTTGCCGGTTTGAAACTCAATGTCCACCGAATTCCAGTAGGAATAATCCCTACTTACTCTTTAATGACGTGTACAATTACTGTAAGTCGTTTCGTGCCATAAAAAAAAATGGGTAATTACTCCGTTTATTTTTTATATATGGAGCAATTGTAAAAAAAATCAAGGTCTCCTGTAATTAATGATGTCATGACACAGTAAGTAAATAAATCACCATTACGTTTCTTGTGGCTATGGAACTTACCTCTCCGCCAAGAACGCGGGCCAGAATGAAGACGGTTAGGGAGCCAAATATCCAAATGGTGATTATCCAAGACACCACCTTGAGGAACACCAGAGAGTAAGGGTCATAGGAGCCTCACTGGTTTTCAGAACACAAAACCCAGGCTAGCTTACAGCGTTTATTCACTTTTAGCAATATTTATATAAATTAGAGCATAGTATAGTTTGGTATCCCATTTTATCCGTTCAGGAGAGAGAACCCCAGAAAGAAGCGTTCCTCTCTGCACAGACAGATAGCCAGCGGCCATTAAAAAACGTTTAATCACACAAGAATGAAAGTTTTGTCCACGATTCGATTGTTCTGTAACACAATATCCGACTCGCTCTAAATTTGCCTTTTAACATAATAAATGTGCATTTATTAATGTGACTGAATGTATATTTGTTATCTTAAAGGGGACCTATTATGCTTTTCGACTTTTATGACCTATAAACGTTGTTATAATGATTGATAGTCATGTTTAACCATACAAAAAAAAAGATGTTGATTTTCGGGAAACTCTTCCTCTCATCTGGGCGCTTTCTGCATTCTCTGTCAACGCTCGGTTTCATCCTTCTCCGCCCCCTCGCCCCCCTCCTGCCAACCCAACTCCGTTGTGATTGGTTACCTTCCTTGCAGCGCACGCGCGGGCAGATTTGACCAGGCATATGGGGGTGCGGCAGGAGTGCCTCTACGTAGATGATTTCCCGGAAATGTGAACAAGTGAATCGCAAACGTTGTCCCGAGTGTTTAGCGCTCTGCGCAGCCACCCCAAACTGTCAGCAATACGTCGAAATGCATGTACGTCATTATTTGACACTTTAGTATGGTTAAACATGACTATCAATCATTATAACAATGTTTATAGGTCATTAAAGTCGAAAAAGCCTAATAGGGCCCCTTTAAATGTTGGAAATGGAATTATCTTTTTTGGCGATTTTTGCAAAATTACTTGAAATCCTTTTCATAACCCACTTACAGCCACTGAGTTAGAAGTACTGACATGAAAATTAAACAAGTCAATCATCTGTGGAATGGGCAGGGCTCGAAAAACTCCAGCCAATGATATCCAGAAACACCGGGAGGTATTGGACAGTAAGTACGTCAATCAAACGGTCGTACTGCACTCCATGTACTTGGAATGGGTGGAGTCAGAGTCAGCGTTGAAGGACAAGGGGTAGGACCATTCGAGTTGTGTATTTTCAAAATCTGCTGGCGTTTCGCAAATCCCATACCCACCAAACCATTAATGAATGTAAAGGCAAGAGCAATGCGTGGCTCACCCTGAACTGTCCATAGATGGAGATCATGGAGAAGAGCAGCACCACGGCCAGAGGGCCCCAGAAGTCCGGGTTGTCCCTCACCACCTGCCGATTGAAACCCAAGGAGGGCATGGGCATCAGTACGCAGCGGACCTTGTAGAAGATGTCCTTCAGGTCGATGTCCAGCTCCTCCCTGGTTCGAAGGAAGACACATGTCTGAAGTTTAGTGAGAATTCAAAAATAAGATGTACTTTGTTCAACCCAAACAGGAATTGCCCGTATCCCAGCAGAAAGTACAGTACAATAATAAGAAGTAACAATGTTTTAAATGGGACATTTTTTCTTCTTTATCTCATGTAACATGTCTTTGAGACAATAGAAAATAAAGCGCAATAGAAATAAAATGTATTATTATTGTTATTAAAAATATACAGAAAATATGTGTACATCCACAATAAGAGTAGCAGAAATTAACGCAAACATCAACCGTTGAAGAAGGCATTATAAACTGTTTATGAATCTTTTGCCTTCATATATCGCTTGGAGGAATAGCAATGATCAGAATTGGATGTCAAATCCGTGTTTGGATATCGATGATGGAGGGTACGGCTGAAATTTTGTGTTTGTTCTGTGGGCTTGAACTGTGTGTTTTATGACTCACAGGAGAGGCTTTGTGTCTTCGCTCTCCTCCTCCTCAATCTCCAGAAGCCACCCATAGCCACGTTGTCTCAGGAACGTGGTGGCGTAGGGATCCTTCCCAGCATCGCTGCCTAGGTTCAGCTTGACATCTGGGGCGTCGATGGTGCCGCTGAGTTCTAGGGCTGATGGGAATGGCATGAACGATTCATAACGTTTGCATGGGATTAACATTTTGGCCAATGACACTGAAACACTAAGATGACACACAGTTATCGCCAGACATAAAATGCCATCAGCAAAGACGTTCGTAAAAGGTATCAAAACATATCCATACTTTCTTTAAAACCACGGCCTAATCCTAACCCTGTTTTTTAATTAAAAGTAAAAACACATTATAAACACGTCGATAAAAAATACGTTATACAGTTTTTTGGTCAGGTAAATTTCGCATAATTCTTTCTGATTTTGATATTACTAAACGTTATTTTTACTGTAAAAAATAAAAAGAAGAGAATTTTCATCAACCAAGCCAACGCTTGTACGTAGGATATAGTCGTTTTTTTTTCTTTTCAAACACTCATCTTCAGAATGAGGATCTAGTTGTTTTATTATCTTGCAGACTGACCTAAATTAATCCCTTGACGCTGTGCATTCATGGTGCGATGAAAACCAAAACAACTCACAATCCCCATATCTTTGAATACGCCGACAACGATAACAGCAATAGGAATAACCATGATCATGATAACAACAACAACAACAACAACAACAACAACAACAACAACAACAACAACAACCATGTAGCTGATGTATGAGGCCTGCTAGCCAGAGCTGTGAAGTTACCTTCAGCTTCTGTGGACGAGACGAACGTGAAGTCTCCATTGGTGGGAGAGAACTGCATGGTTGACGCCTAAAGTCCTACAAAAATAACATTTAAATGAGCGGCTGTCTATGATTCAATAGAACAGTGCGGCGGTAAGACTGTCAACGGCTCTGATTTTCTCGCTGAAAGTTAAAACTAGTCCATTTTGTTTTTGTCTGAACTGTGTTGTAGGAAGCAGGAAGTGAGAATCGGTAAAAAGGAGACACGTCAAATCCTAACACGACACACTGGGAGAGGCCGCGTCATCTAGCGGAGGGAGAGGGGAGCTGCAGAAATTATGAACATAACACAAACACAGCGTAGGACACGGTATATGCATTCAGAAAATGACGGTAGACATTTACAGACATTATAAGAAGGGTGGGCCATTAACGAAACGTTGTCACATACACATTACCCCATCTTCGACAAAGTCCTGCCTCTTCATTCTTCCAATTGGCTAGTGAGAATAATCCTGGACCAATAGGCACCGCTGACGACATTGTTGCGTTTTTGCCGCTAAAAATGAACATATATGTGCATAGTCTGACGGTGGGATAAGTTTTATGCAGCAAATATAACATTAAAACACAGGTAAGTGTCGTTTTACATAGACTTAATCTGTAGCAATGCTTTATATATGTAGAGACTGCATTGTTTCGTTATATCTGACACGAACAAGCTGCAAATAACTGCAAGCAGTTGGAACTGTGTCGGGCGTTTTCCATCAGTCACATTGCAATGATACTTGACAAATACAACAGAATAGCCGTTTAAGTGAATTCATCGACTTACTCAACTGTTCTGACCAATAACTTTTTCGCATCCACTTCTTTCATGGGCAATCGTGCTGTTGGGTGTAGTTGTTTTCTTTTGCGAGTTTAAAAGCTGTTGGTCGTCGATGCTTTTTAAACGTTGAAGGTTCTCGTCTTTTCTGAAAGCTAGTGACGGTGGGTCAAACTAGCATAACATGAATGCCATTAAAATGACCAAGAATTTGCACTTCTGTTCGATAGCATGGTAAACAGACTTGTGAGTGAGACAACATACCAGTAAAGTTACCAGACAAGAAACGCAAATAATCGTGTCCAAGTCTAATCTAAAGATGTGGCAGAAGGTCCACTAAAGTGGTTAAAACCCGTTTATATACTCAAGCAACCCACTGAAGTCACAATAAGACCCGTTACTGCGTTATGTGTCAGCAAGGGATCCCATTGAAAGCAGTGAGGTGTTGTCATGTGTATGTGCTTTATTTTTCCCTGCGTAATGTTTGACTATCCTCTCCCCTCAGAGATCCAAACTAACTTCCAGACCAGAGTTCGAGAACCAGCCGTCGATATGGGAATCCAGGGTCTGCTCCAGTTCCTCAAAGATGCTTCGGAGCCCGTCCATGTGAAGAAGTACAGAGGGCAGACGGTGGCCGTGGACACCTACTGCTGGCTGCACAAAGGGGCTTTCTCCTGTGCTGAAAAGCTGGCCAAAGGAGAACCAACAGATCAGTATGTTTACCTTTTTTTTATTAGTTAAGGTATGTTCACCTGTTATTATAATTCAGGGGTTTCCTTTGGATTCCTATCTGCCTTTGATTATTCATCAATGGAGTGATATTTTCACCATCCCCAGGTACGTCACATACTGTATGAAATTTGTGGACATGCTCCTGTCGTTTGGCGTGAGACCAATTCTGGTGTTCGACGGATGCAACCTACCGTCAAAGAGAGAGGTGGAGAAGTCTCGTAGAGAGTAAGTTCTTTAACTAATCGTATTTTTATGTGGGAATCATCAGAAATGTAATAGACTTAAAATGGAAAAAAAAAAAAAAAAAGTATTGCTTTGTCTTTAATTTAGAATAATGATGCCTAAGACTGGTTTCTGTTTGGATACTGAAATGCAGGTAATGGTCATTATGAGCAGTTAGGGTTAGACAGAGAATAACAGAGACTTGTAGGGGTTGGATAGTGAATACAGAGATGAGTCATTAAGAAGCAGGTAGACTTTAGACGGTGTATACCGAAATGGGTTGGACAGTGAATAGTGACAAGCTGGTGTTAGACAGTGAATAAAGTGACCAGGTCGGGGTTAGACAGTGATTCTATTGTTGTTTGTCCAGGCGCAGACAAGCTAACCTCCAGAAGGGAAAGCAGCTGCTACGTGAGGGGAAGCTCTCCGAAGCAAGGACTGCTTCACAAAGTCTGTCAATGTTACGCCCTCCATGGCCCATGATGTCATCAAGGTCAGCACAAGGCCACCCATGTAACTGTTGTACCAATGATCAGACCGAATGCAAATGTCAACATTATGGACATGTGCGGTAAACATTATTGACCGTATTATGCTCCGTAACATAATGACATCCATGCTTAATGTCTCTTGTTGTCTTTGTATCCCCTAGGCTGCCAGGGCTAGGGGGGGTGGACTGTGTGGTGGCTCCCTACGAGGCAGACGCCAGCTGGCCTTCCTCAGCAAGGTGGGCCTGGCCCAGGCCATCATCACAGAGGACTCTGACCTGCTGGCCTTCGGTTGCAAAAAGGTCTGCTTCAATCCCCTGTCATAGCTCTCATCTCCTCTCCCCTCTCCACCGTCGCTCCCTCCCTCTCTCCGGACCTCCCTCTCCCCCGCCAGTCTTTCACCGAGTTTGGGCATCGACTCATGCTGAGGTGAATGTTAGGTGCACTAGGTTGATGTGCATGGTGCTGCTGTGCGAGGGTAAAGAGAGTCTGTGATCAGTGATTCCAGTCGTCCTCGGGTGCATTTATTCCAACAATGACAACTTCACAAAAAAATCTAATTGCGTTGTTTTCCGCAATTTGTAGCCAACCCATCGTCTGGGTTTCATAATACTGTTGCTTCGCTTTGGCACCTTCTAATTTGTAGGGCTTCCTACTATTAATAAGCCAACGTTAGTCCACGTTAGCTTGTTTGTCATGTTCAGGATCTCCCTGGTTAGACTCATAAATACCAGGATGTTGAGTGTTTTAGATGTTAAGTTACAGTTTATGTTGTCCTTCATTACTTTATAAAAGTAAAAACTATTTCCTATTGGCCGTGTGGTATAGTGTGGAAATGATGGGGTTAAAAATATATTCCCCTGAATTGCTTTCCATAAAAGCTTCTGACTTCCCCTTCCTATTCATTTGCACACTTTTGGATGATTGGTTTTCATTGAGCTGAAACAAGGAATGAAAGCCAAGAGATGTCTTTCTGCTCACAATTTCCAACTAAAGAGCATGTTACTGTGTTTTTCTATTCACCATGTCCAAACCAAAGTGCATGTTACTCCGTGTTTCTATTCACCATGTCCAGTCAAAGAGGCATGTTACTCTGTGTTTCTATTCACCATGTCGAAGAGCATGTAAACTTCTTCAGGTTCTGTTGACGATTTCTAACTAAAGAGCCTGTAACTGTGGCTTATCAGGTTTTGTTGAAGATGGACAAGGAGGGCAACGGGCTGGAGATTGACCAGGCCCACTTGGGTCGCGTCGCTCCTGGGGGGGCGTGTTCACGGAGGAGAAGTTCCGCTACATGTGCATCCTGTCTGGCTGTGACTACCTGGCCTCGCTCTACGGCATCGGCCTGGGAAAGGCCTGCAAGCTGCTCAGAGATTGGCCAACAAACCCTGACATAACTCGCGGTGAGAACTAGGATGTTTTTCCAGCGTGAGGTGTGTGTGTGTGTGTGTGTGAAGGTCACTAGTATTGATGAGTTGCCATGTGCACACTCAATGATAGTTAAATAAAGGCGTTGATATGCGTGTTCATGATGCGTGTGTTGGACTTTATAGTAGTAACTATATACTAAGGGCCTAAAAAAAAAAAAAGTTTTGGTTCCTGTTGGTTGTCAGTGGAGGTCATGGGTAGGTAGGAATTTATTTTATTTTTTTATTTTATTTTTTCCAGCGGCAGCGAATGATAGGTAGGTTGTTTTCATTTAAAACGAGAAAATTCGCTCATCCTTGTACAGAATGAAGAGGTGCTGTACCAAAACGTAATTATAGTTTGCATCAAAAAAAATTTTTTTTATTTTTTTTATAAAGCTCATAAAATAATTTGGGTCGCACATAAAGGTGACAGGGTCGGTCGGAAACAGGAACCAAACAAAATTTTTCTTTAGGCCTAATAACCACCAATATATGTTAACAATATATTGTTAATTACTGTTACTATTGAGTTAACTATATACTAATCACATGCTAAAGCGGAATACAATGTGTGCCTTATGATGTGCTGTTAATGAAGGCTGTTGAAAGTTAATGCACGCATTTGGTCACAGCTGTGCAACATGCAACCAATCGGTGTGAAAACAGTGCTCTTTGGCCGTGACAACATCCTCTTTAGTTTGGCAGCTGGCTCGCGGAGTTCATACCCTGCAATTATAATAGGCTTTACCATTCAAAAACCGACTTTTTCATGGTGAGTGCTAAATAATCTTAGCTATTTACTATAAATAGCTACTATAAAGACTACATGCATATTGATTGAACAAGTGCTTATTAATGAACCATAAAGAGGTCTGGAGAGTAACTGAATGCAGAAGCTCTGCCTCCAAAATATGATGACATTCCCTGCTGGATCAGATTCCCCAATAAAGCCAATTTTCTCCATTAAAATCATTCCAATTCCACTGCAGATGCCCATTAAAAAAGCTGATGGGGAAACATGATACATGCTCTAAAATAATGGAAAGAATTCTTGAAAGGATTACTTAAACCTACTCATTGAACAAAGTTAGGCTAGGACGTTTGACTCCAGGCCGGTTTGAATCCCAATATGCAGGTGGGTTGATTGTCTGACTGCGCAACAAACGACCCTTACAAAAGGATCACCCATCCCACCGTGCTCTGAATGCGGTCGGGTCGCACGAGACACAGAATTCTTATTTTGGGTCCAGAGAATGAAAAGGCAGAAGCGAATGAGAAGGAAAAGGCAGTGCGCTCGGACCCTATATAGGATCCAGGGCATGAACCCGGTTCTGTTCCCCCAGGTGATCCGGAAGATGGGCCAGTACCTGAAGATGAGCGTGGCCGTACCCGAGGAGTACCTGCAGGGCTTCACCAAGGCTGACAACACCTTCCTCTACCAGCTGGTGTTCGACCCGCTCCAACGCAAGGTGGTGCCTCTCAACCCCTACCCAGAGCACCTGGACCCCAGCACCCTCAGCTACGCTGGCCTGTATCCTTCTGTCTGACTGTCTGCCCTATTATGCAAAGTAACAGTGTCATGAAAGGCGGTCACTCACACAACATTCTCTACACTATAATATCAAAGTATGTTAATTCACTATAGGGTAATTAAAATAAGAGGTGTGGAAAAAAAAACATACCAATACATTGCATTGAAAAGAACAGAATATCTAGATCCAAATTGTTACGAAATACGATGGTGCGTTCCTGAAGTGTGCAGTGATATGGACCACCTGTAGGTGGTGCTGTAACGGCAGCGACTCAATAACACAGAATGTGAATCTGAGAGTTGTGAGGCAAATGAATTAATGCCTAATATTAACAAATGAATTTTTGGGGAAGCGTTGCACTTGACATTGTGAACCCAGGAACAAAGGGGACGAGAAAGGGTACCAGATGGCACTGGGGAACCTGGACATCCACACCATGGAGAAGATTGACAACTTCAACCCGGACAAAGTCACTCTGCCGGTAGGGTACCCAGAAACCATCCTTCTGAGCACAACATTAAAGATGAGCTATAATTACGCAATCAACTTAACCAGGGGTGTCAAACTCATTTTGATTCAGGGGCCGCATACAGCCCATCTGATCTCAATTGGGCCGGACCTGTAAAATAATGGCAAAATAACCTATGTCAACTCCAAATCTTTAGCTTTGTTTTTCAGTACTATGCTTTATCATTCAGCCTACATTTGTAGCCTACACAATCACGGATCACAAGGATCTATATTAGCACGACACATTTATTCATCGATAGGCCAATGGAATTGAAATAAAATGCATTTCACATTCATTAACAACTGGTTTATTTTTATAGAGTTGAGTGAATACATTTTTACATCTGAACACCTGAACCAACTCACCACACTAAACAAACATAAGTGGGAGCTATGAAGAAAGCTATCATACTGCCCTGAAAATGTAAATGTGCACATATAAATAATATGAACAAACAGAAAAGTTATAGCAGTGCATGAGCAATGAGATTAGGCTACATCAGATCATACTGTTTTGTAGGCTACTGAAGCTGAGAATGATATGCTGCACAATATTCATTGTCTTTTAACATGAAACCTGAGTAAACTTATTTTCAAAGATCTGTATTCATCAGAGTGCAAACATTTCTGAAAGAGCATCACAAGAATTAAGCCCAGGCCTACTTGCTGATTAACTTTTTCTCACTGCAGTCTATTTGCTGCTGCTGGCTCCTGAAACTCGGCATCTTTTAGCCTTTACGAGTGCATCAATATCAGTTGTCAAATCCTGAGTAGCAGCACATTTCCCAATGTCATTCAAGTGTGTGTTTGTTAACCTTGAGCGGTGCTTTGTTTTATTTAGGTTCATTACAGAGAACGCCTGTTCACAAAGATAGGTAGTCCCAAACATGGATAAAACCTTTGCAGCCAGGGATGTTAATTTGGGGTACCCTGGCAAGAGATATTGGTCATGGGAAATGGGCGGTGTCACCGCTAGATAGCTGCGTCTCCCAGAGTGACAGTTTTAATTTGAATGCGCGTATGCTGTGGTTATACTGAGTTAAGATACTGTTAAGATTATTTAGGTGCTGTGTAATATCCAACATAAAGGCAAGATCCTGCACCCACTGCGGACATTTAAGCGTCTTCACTGGGCTACCCTTTTTCCCTTTTCACTGTCCAATTTCCTCTTGTAGCTTAAAGAAACGCTTGAGCACGGCACCTCGGCTTAACCACCGTACTTCAGTGTGGTATGGTAGGCCAGCCTGAATGTCATTATCTCTGAGAAAAGTGTCAAACTGACAGTGATTCAGACCTCGCGCTCTGATTAAATTTACAGTTTTCACAATCACACCCATTTTTAGTGTTTTGCAACACAACCCTTCCTGACGCAAAATACAGTGAAATGCCCAAAAATCTTGTCCCCCATTTGCGGACTGTTCTTTCTCTCAGAATTTTGTCGCAACGCCTGCCTTTCTCCCGACCATTGATGGTGCGCCATCTGTAGCCAGGCTGACAGCACAGGACCAGTCCACTCTGACCTTGTCCAGCGCTCCAACGAGAGAGCTGAATATGTAATTTGCTGTTGTAGTGTCCTTCATAGGCACCAACTCAAGGCACTCCACTGTGATTGTCAAAGTCTCATCAACACCCCGAATAAATATGGCCAGTTGAGCGATATCTGTTACATCAGTGCTCTCATCAATTGCATCCGAAAAAGCAATAAATGACTCGATTTTGTCATTCATTTGGCTGCCCAAGTCTCCTGAGAGCTCTGTTACCTTATCTGCGACAGTGTTCCTCGACAGACTAATGTTGGCGAAGGCAGATTGCTTTTCAGGGAACACGACTTCTGCAGCCTTCATCATGCATATTTTCATGAACTCACCATCAGAAAATGGCTTGGATGCTTGCACTATCTCGTGAGCAATCATGCATTCACTGCTGCATCACTGACCTCGTGGCTGAATGTAAAAGTAGACTGCTGTTTTTTTCAGACCAGCTAACAATTTGTCTATCTCCTCTTTTCTTAGTTGTCCTTTCAAATGGTGATATTTTTCTTCATGATGAGTCTCATTGTGGCGCCGAATATTATATTCTTTGAGCACTGAAACTTGCTGATTACATACCAAGCACACTGCTTTTGTATTCACCTCTGTGAATAAATAATTCTCAGTCCATTTATCCCGGAAAACTCTGCACTCTGTCGTTGAAGACTGATCCCTTCTGTGAACATCTCTTAAACGTTGTTGATTTAAACACCCGACTACCGCTAAGGAAAAACGTTTATTTCGCTAACTTTGTGTCCGGTTCACTACAGTTCCTTCACACAGAAGTATTACTTTTTCGTATTACTGCTTCTTAAATTGTGATAGTTTGCTCTGACTGTCCTCAGCCTGACCTGTCTGTCCCCTCAGATCCAACCTCCTGCTACATGACTAGTAATAAACAGTACCTGCCAACCCCTCCCGCACACAGACGGTGAAACCTCGGAGCCGTTGCTGGAAGGACACAGTCGCTCCGCCCCGGCGTGGCAGCGCTTCTGCTAGCATCTGGAGCCGGGGATACTCCGCTGGATGCACCGCCAACAACGCCAGCCTGGTGAAGAAGAAGGAGGAGGAGGAGGAGGAGGAGGAGGAGGAGGAGGAGCGACCCACACCCCCTTCCACCAGGGGGCAGGAGAGGGTGGTGGGGCTACAGGGTCTGCGTCTGCCCAGCAAGCAGCCGGGGGTGAAGAGACCCAGAGAGGGTGAGTCCTCCCTCCGCCTGCCCCCTCTGGGTTGTTGTAGCGCCTCTTTCGTAGCGGTGAGACACTCTGGTTCTGTATGTAGGCATGTTGTAGTCATGACGACTTTAATGTGGACCAAACATTACTGTTTACTACCTGAAAGTTATTTAAGCAGCGCGATTTTATCCAAAGTGATTTGTGTTGGATGCGGATGCATATAGTTTAGGTAGGTCTATTTAAAGGATGCCCCATTGACACCATGAAGTAAATGTTTGTTTGTTAATAATAACCTTAATCACATTTAATAATATAGATAACAATGGAATGCCGGGAGGAATGCCCTGCTCGCCTCATATGATCCACCATGAACACCGTCTCATTACTAATCACTAAACACCCACCTCCCCGTCTCCCAGACTCCAGCCTGTCCGACCAGGACGTGCTGCAGCTATACACGGGCTCCTCTGGTCTGAAGAGGGCCCGTTCTGAGGAGCAGGAACAGGAGGAAAAGCCCTCCCTTCCCAGGCCACCAGGGGGCAGTAGCAGCGGGGCGCCCCGGCCTCGCAACCGCTTCGCCACCCTGTTGCAGAGGAGGAACCAGGGAGAGGAGGCGGACGGCCAGGCCACGCGCAGCAGGTAGGGACCAGGGAGGGGAGGGGACGGCTAGGCTAGGCCACGCGCAGCAGAGCCTGGTGTGTTTAGGTCACTGTTTTGTGTCCCATGACAGGCAGTAATAATTTCCTCTAAAACAAAACTTTCGCATGATTAATATTTCCGATAAACCTTTAAATAGCGCTGCATCCGTTTTGTGTGTGTGTGTGTTTTCACACCTCAGCCCTGTGGTTGATACCTGCTGATCACATGACCCCTCCCTTCCCCTTCTGTCAGGTTCTTCAGCGCATCCTGCGAGGCCCCTGCTTTGAGCACCAGAGACGGTGTAAACGATGATGCAGCGTCTCCCTCGGGCGCACGGGAAGAGAACGCCCTTAGCCGCGCCGAAGAGGATGGGGAAAGTGACAGCCCCGAAGCACCCTCCATAGAGACCCCCAGCCCTACCTCCTCCCCCAGCCCCACGGCTACCTCCTCCACCCCTACCGCGACCTCCAGCTCCCCTATCACCGCCACCTCTCCGAGACCTGCCAGCCAGCGCCTCGGGGTGTTCCGCTGGTCGGGCCTCTCCCAGCACCCCCCCACCAGCACCACCGCCGCCGCCGCCGCCGCCGCCCACTCCACCTCCTCCTCAATCAAACCATCAGCCGCCCCCGGCCCCGTGGTGTCGGGCATCGCTGCGCTCCAGCGGTACCAGCGCCAAACGGAGAGTGTCTCCTGGGGCTCGAGACCCCCGGCAGCCGAGTCCCCCGCCCCCCAGGGGGTCGACCTAGTGGACGACTCCCCGCCGGCCTCCCCGCCCTCCCAGGACAGCGCCTACTGCTCCCAGTCGCCGCCCTGTGACCTCACTTCCTGTGAGGCGGAGGGAGTGGCTGACGCGACCGGTTCGGCGGCCTCCTGCCTCTTGTCGCCATGCCACAAAGACGACGTTGTGAGTAAACAAGCGGTCACCATGTTCCACGCCTGGCCTTTAAAAGGAGGCCCTCCTTTCAAGGCCGGGCCCTATACGATAGCAATATGACCATCAGAGAACAATTGTTAAAAGTGGGGTCGCGCTGTCTGATGGGATTGTCTCTCTTGCAGGAAGCGGGCTTAAAGGGTTCAGACCGAGGACCCCCACGCGTTCCAAAGGACCCCAAGAGACCCCTGGTGGTTCGATCACTGGTAGGCTGCATCACCCCACTCTGCCCCAGCGTTACCATATTCCTCTCACAGAGGATGTTGAGGTCCCCCGATGACTGCATCGCTCTGTCATGCTGCAATTGATTTAAATATGGATCCCAATTTATTATTTTTCTGTCTTCCCCGCCATCCCATGGTTCCCTCTCTTCCCTCCCTCTCTCATCACTCAATCCAGGTTGCCGGGTTGGCTCGCTCCAGGCCCAGTAACCAGGGGGCGGAGCCTCCAGCTAAGCTCCGCCCAGTGGCCCCAGCCCGGGCAAGCGGCCTGAGGAGGAGGCCTTCAGGCTCCCAGGGGCCCCTCGGCAAGAAGCCCTTGACCAACAACGAGAACAACTGCCCCGGGACGCAGGCCACCATTAGCAGCCTCTGGAAGAACTTTGGTTTTAAAAGGTAGAGACATTCCCTTTCACACACACACACACACACACACACACACACACACACACACACACACACACACACACACACACACACACACACACACACACACACACACACACACACACACACACACACACACACACACACACACACACACACACACGTGCGCAATCCTACATCGTAATTAATTAATTCTGCGGTGGTGACATCAGCACACTGGCGTTTTATCTGAACCTGTCAAACTGAATTTGTGGCGTGGGTTTCTGACAGTGTGTGTGTGCTCTGGAAATGTTATTTAGAGATCCTTAGAGATGATGTTCACCACAGTAAGTTTATTTCTTTCACAGTAAGAAATAAACTTACTGTGGTGAACATCATCTCTCAGGATCTGTGCTCTGGAAATAACATTTGGGCTTTCCTCTCTAGTGCCGATCATAAGTTCAACTTTGTTGGTTGGATTTCCCCATCGTTCCCCTCTCCCCTCTTTTCCACCGTGGTCGTAATCCCGTCGCCAATAGCTTTCAGCGGCATCACTTCCTTTGGCATCACTGCCTGTCTGACTAAAACCCCAATGTCCCGTGGTGCGTCTCGAGTGGAGGTCTTGAAGAGAACCCCTAAGAGCCCCCCGTTTGTCTGCTTGCAGAGAGCACCAGAAGCTGAGCCCCAGCCCCAGAGGACCCCCCATGTCCCCCGTGAAGGACAACCTCCCTGGCGCCGCCGGGCTCTAGGCGGAAAACCAGCGCTCCGTGACGAGCAGCCCTTCAGATTTTTTATCTACCCACACCGCGGTGCGGAGTATCTCGCGATGTGCGTGTAGATTATCCACATACCGTGTATGTACATGAAGCTCAGGCGGCGCACTGCTGCTGAATGCTATGCTTTTTTTTTTTTTTCTAATAAAAGCTAACTGTTTAGAAAAAGTTGTTGTTTTTTTAATGCCTTCTGGGTCTTGGAGGTGGCGTAAGGCTTTAGGCAGCATTGCAGCGGCACAGTTCAAAGCAAAGAGGTAGCGAGGGTTTCACAACCAAAATTCATCTTTCACATATGTCACTCAACGCGCAAGCCGAAGAATGCATCCTATTCATTATCAAGACAAATTCTTTTCAGCTAGTTTGAACTGTTTTGTCTTACACAGGACATTTGCCAGGGTCGTTTCGTTAAGTCTGAGGTGGAAAAGAAATCAGAAATGAGCACCTTGTAACAATTCTTGGTTAATCCTTAATCCATTATCGTGCAGGGATGCCAAACCTCTTTCGGGTTACTTGACCTACATTTCGAGAAACGGCCATCCCAAGCGAAAAATCGCTTGAATACAAGTCACGTTCTAATCTTGACAATAAAGTTGTTTAACATCGAACGGATCTCACTTATTTCCGGAATGTCATGTTTGTAGAGCAACAACATGTACACTGCTGTGCACGTCAATGCACCATCATGCATGTCTGTGTGTCTGTCAACCGCTCAGTAAATGTTTGCTTGTGATTTGATCTTTGTGTACCAGCTGTGAAATACTGGAGATTGACAACGCTATGGGCCTTGTTCACCTAGTGGCCATCCTGGTTCTAAACACTGGCTTGATGGAGGAACTGAATGTGGAATTGCACATTCCACAGTTCAGTTACCCCACCCAGCTGGCGTAGAGAACCAAGATGGCTGAAGATAGGGGAGTAACGCCCGTACCCCTCTGAGAATTCTACTGCAACAACACATCACAGTCAGACTAGGATGAGTTCTCTGAAAATGACAAAGTAACAACCCACATTGAGGTTTTATTGGGCAACACTAGATAACACTATCTCAATGGAATAGTGTTTTTAACCAGATGAATGTGCATGTGTCGTGTTAAAGGCATCTCTACAAGGATGTTGAGAGAAACTTGTCAGAATGCCGATGGACTGCATTCCCTTCGTAATCTTGATGTAGAGACCCCATTGCACAACTGACAACTTACACAAGTCTGCAAGGCCTGGCTAGGGCCACCATCTTAACATATATCCTGTTTACAGATCCCTTAAACATTCATACACAGAGTGGATTGATCTCTCGTAGTTTATCGTTCCCAGTTCTGAGTCTGCAGCAGAACATCAACCTTAAACACTACAGGCCTTCATGTAGCTGAGGCCTATTGGGATGGCATTTTGGCCAGTCCTAGTCAGCCATGAATGAATAAATAGTAATTCTCCAGTCTGTTACCAACCAATCATAGGTTATTATTTTCTTACAGTTCTCTGAACATATGTGCGCGGCCCTCTGCAAGTTCTTCACCCAGCACAGCGCCCTGGAATGAACATGCATACCGGCGCATTCTGCAGATTCTTGTCCTCCTGTTAATGGGGAGATTCTTGGCAGATATGGCGACGTCACAATAACCGGCTTGACGATGTCTCCCAATTCACCCATCGTCAGTCATACACAAATCACACACAAACAACGCATACCGAGAATAACCCCCTCCCCCCGCCACATCCCTTCACCCTTTAACACTGAGCCTCAGCGTCTTTGAGGGAGTAGAATTTGTCTTTGAACAGAGAGACAAGGCAGGAGTGAGCTGATGCAGGGTAATTGCCAAGCGTCAGTACACTCCATTACAAAACTATTGTTACATTGCTTGTGTGTGTGCACGTGCAGCTGTTACTGAATGTGTGTGTGTGTTTGTACGTGTGTGCACATGTGAGTGAGCGCGTGCATGGGTGTGGTCTGGTGCGTGCCCATTTGTGTGCATGCGTGTGTGTACGGAGCCCACCTGACACCATTCCTAAGCCTTCATTAAACAGTACAAGTTTAGGCCTGAAATCAAGACAGTGGATGGAAACATGAATCGGGTAGCTCATCCCTGAATTCATTCACGTCTGATTCTTGAACAAGTCTCGCCTCAAGGCCAAAAAACACATTTGGTCCAAACTTTGAACATGTAGCAACGAATACATTTTACCCACCCAGTGTCATTCTCACTTGCATACATAAAGTATTTTTTCTGCAGATTAGTTGGGAAAATTCCCAAATGACTCTAGTTCTTGAGAACTATTCATGAAAATTCCAAAAAGGAGACAGAAAGATAGGTTTAGGTTATAGGTTTAGAAACCTATATTATTCCGATGTTGAATTTCCTTAACTAGTTTTCATTGGTCTCAAGTAAAGACAACACATGGATGTTTTTAAACACGGAAGAATATGTTAATGCTCACAGACGTGCCTTTGCAAGAATCCCAGAAATGTTGCCCTGTAAAGCTCCTTTCTGAGTTCCTGACATAGTAGAAACATAGTTATGGTGTTTCAATAGGCATTGTTATTACGTGACTCCAGACTGTGCAGAAACCTTGACAGGGGGTTAAAGTTGTAGGGTAGGTAAAGAAACTGTAAACACGTGAAGACTCCGGCTGAACACTTTCATGTCGGTCACCTCACTACGATCACCTGTTGCAGGGGAAAAAGTGACTGTCGTTGGTTCGTACATGGCAAACAGCAGCCTGAAATACCCATCTTGTAGACTAGGGGGTGCTTCAGAGAATGCGCCATCTTAAATTTATGTTCTAAAACTGATGATGGATATGAAGGTGATGCTGTGTAACAATTATTCTGTAAATATAACGAGGTGATCAATCAAGTTCCTTGGTAGCAGCTGCAGATCTATGAGGGCAGGTGAGGTCATGCAACGTTAACTAACTAGAGGCCAGTTAATCTTATTTAAAGCTAAATTATTATTAATGCTTAAATGCTCTTCTTAATTCAAGCTACAGACAGGCCTTGAAAAAGATAGACCAAACCAAATGAAATACACCTTGACCAAAGGGCACTTGTACCTCCTGGGGTGACGGAGCAGGTGCATGGCTCAATCAGCCACCCTGCCCCCTGTTCCCGGGACTAGGCCTCACAGACAGCTAATGGTTCACAACAAGCTGTCATGTTCTGTATGTTAAAATTTCAATAACACTTTGTCAAAATGGATAATAATAGGTTTAATAATGATAATAATAATAATTATAACTGGTCCGACTAAGAAAATAGCTTTACAGCGCATAGTGGGAGACTTCTCTCCTTACCAAATTTATTTTCTCGATTCTTATTTGTGTTTTATATGTAATTCTTTAATTCAATTTCATACTAATTCTAAAGTTGACTGTGTCGACTGTATGTGTGTGTATGTGTGTGGTGACTGCAGGCTGGAGTGAGTTCAGTACAAAATAAGGTCTGACATGACAAAGACACACAGTTGATCGCATTCTTGTGTCCCACATTAAATGTTGACCAAAAGTCGATTAATTAATATTTCAGATAGTAAATGAAATAATAATGGAATTAATTCGTTCTGCTTGGCTTGGTTCGGTCAGATTCTGGCATGACAAAGAAGGTATTCACTGGGGATGTGGCTGACAAAGGAAGCTGAAATGAAAATTGAGTACAGGGCTGGAATGACATCTGTATTCACTGAAACTACCTACAACCACTGCTAAATATGAGTAACTGCCATAACCTAAATACCATGTGAAACTCCCGCAGAAATATGTTTCCTGTCGTCTTTGTTAAATATCCAAGGTGTTTGTCAATGTGGCTTTATGACCACACTTGACTGCCCACTGGTAGATAAAAATTGCATCTTTGCATTGGATGCCAATGATTGCCAACATTCTTGTATCTTATTGTTGTATCCACCAAGATCGCAGGCATACACGCCTCACTGCCTGATATTACGGTTGCTCCATGGATCAACGCAAATCCATGTAAACAACGCTTTTCACATTTAGAGTCCTCGCCGTTTACCTACGACGAGAAGTGTCCCTTAACATATCAGTCCTATCTTGAGCATCCCTCACAGATCCTTACATAAACAAAATCCCTGACATGAATGAAACGCTCTTAGAGCAAGGGTTGGGTGATGTCACCTGATAGGAACAGAAGGACACAGAAACTTATCTGGCTGATGAATCTGGTCAAGTGTCCGAGCCTTACCCATGCAAGCCAGGGTGGAACTGCATTTACATGCGAATGTGGAGAGGAATCCAGATTGACAGTGTAGCAGTGCAATGTTAAACAGCTGGTTTGGTGTGCCTCTGAGATACACGGTCACGGTATATGTAGTGTCCTGGGATGAATCAATGCATGATCATTATAGAATATTGATCCCATTGAATGGTAGGCTGCAAGTTCACTTCCAAACAGTTATTATTTCATAGACATTAAGCTGTAATTCATAACTGAGGAAGGTAACAGCTATTTGATTCCTAAAGTGCAACTCCTAAACAATGTATACTTCTTGATAGCTATGTTTATTATTCCTGTTTTTTTCAGGCCTTTTAATTGAACGCTGATTATGGTTCAATCATGTTCAATCATGTGGTCATTGGGAGTATAATTGTGATTATCATCAGTATCTCTTTATGTATATATACGTATTATCTGTGTCAAAGACTTGGAAAAGTAGTCATTGTATGTGGCTGCAATGCATTGGCATTGCTCATCAATTAGATCCTTACCTGACAACACCCATTGACAGGCAGGTTGATACGTGGCTAATAGAGTCACATTGTATCGCAATGCAACATTGGCATAGTTTTAATGTCTGAGAAGGGTTGGGGAGTGATTCATTAGGAACAGTAGAGTAGTTAACTATTCAGTCCTCCACATTGGCTGACAGTCGCCATGGTGATCACGGTTCTGCCGAATTGTTTCCTGGTGATGCTAACGAGGCGTGTTTATGAGGACTGTGGCAAGTCTAAGTAGACGAAGGTGTGTTTATGAAGACTGAGTGTGTTTATCAAGACTGAGTGTGCTTATGAAGAATGGGTGTGTTCCTGAAGACTGGATGTGTTTTAAAGGCTGAGTGTGTTTATACAGACTGAGCTTGTTAAGGAAGACTGTGTGTTTTTGAAACCTGATTGTGTTTATCAGGACTAAGGTAGGTTTATGAAGGATCGCAGATCGATCTGTGTTTATGTGCCCCTCTTGTATATTTTAAAGTGACAGCACCTGCAACTTCCCTCTGTTGCTTCCCTTTTTGTATGTTTAGTGAGTATTCAAACCTGCACTTTGTAACTCTTTCCACAGCAGACATGGCTCGCAGGGATTGTCTCTCTTGATAGATGCTTGTGGGAAAAGGCCATAAAAACTAAATTGTAACCAAAGTGATGCCGAGTTAGTTGGTGCAAGGCCTTTGTAGTGTGTTTGCCTCGCTCTCACTATCCCCTGTCTCTTATCTTCCTTCCCCTATCCCTCTCTTTCTCTCTACCTCTGGCTCTCTATCGCTCTCTCCCTGTATCGCTCTCATTCTAGGTAAGTATCGGTCACCAAGCCCACAACGCTGCACTGCATGCCTCTCTGCAATCGAGTTCAACATGTTTGTGTGAGGTTGAGTGTGTGGTACCAAATACTTAGTTTTGTAGCATGAGAGTGCATGTGTGTGTGTGCATGTGTGTGTGAGTGGCTGTGTGTGTGTGTGTGTGTGTGTGTGTGTGTGTGTGTGTGTGTGTGTGTGTGTGTGTGTGTGAGAGAACTATGTGTGTGTGTGTGTGTGTGTGTGTGTGTGTGTGTGTGTGTGTGTGTGTGTGTGTGTGAGGGGCGGTCCTCATGCAGCCCAACCTGTTCTCCAGGCTGATGAGGTGACAGTATGACACTTCCATCCTCGTCCACAAAACTAGCTGTCACATCCCCTTGTGGAATCAAAACTAGCTGGACCTCACAATAACTTGGTCCTCACACCTACCTGGACTTCACCGCTACCTGGTCCTCACACCTGCCTGGACCTCACACCTACCTGTTCTCAGAGCCACCTGTTCTCAGAGCCACCCATTCAGCTGGACTACCTGACCTGCACCCTCAACAAAGTGAGTCTCTCTCTCTCTCTCTCTCTCTCTCTCTCTCTCTCTCTCTCTCTCTCTCTCTCTCTCTCTCTCTCCCCATCTCTCTCGTCTCTCAAAATCATTCAAGAGTCAAGATTCAAATGGATGAATTGGAATGGAAAACGTACATTTAAATTGCCACTTGATGCATCTATGGTCATAGATGTGGAATCCTTGTGTAAAACTAAGAAATTTTGATGGGATTTTATCTCTAGAAATTTAGAAGGGTTTTGTTTGAATTAGTACTTTCCTCAATTTAAACTTATCAACCCAATAAACTGAGCTGATTCTATAAAGGCTTGTATGGGTATAATGTTGCGTCAACTTTTTTATGTGCTATACTGTATATTATAACAACAGCAACACATAATCCTATTGATTGTTATAAAAAATGCCATGTGATGCTTGGCATCAACAGCCATGGCAGTATTACTGCAAATCCAATGGTATCCCTGCGGTAGTACCGACGTCAACATGAGAGATTCTGACTCCTCTGGCAGTGCTTGGCCACAGTTATGGTATTTCAAACCTGTTTCCAATGCATTGATTACTGTGATGTGTGTGTGTACAATATCGTCTCCCACTTTCACCACACGGCTCTTTAAACGGGCCTCTGCTTAGTACGTAGCGCAGAATTGCATGCGGAATAACTAAACGCGCCCTTAAGGTAAAGTTCCTGAGGTGTGAACTTGGGAACCGAAGGGTCCCTTCTCCCTGGTGCCTCTATGTTGTCCAACGATTCGCATCGTTTGGATTGTTGATGTCCACCTTACTGTGTTCTTGCTTCTTAATCCTGGATTGGGGGCTGTTTGTAGCATGGCAGACGTGGGGCCGTTGAGTGTGTGTGTAGGCGCGTGTATCATTGAGGTGGGCGAGATGGATTATGAACAATAGCACCCCTGCTGGGCAGAAGCACCATGCACATGGGTGTGGGCCCCCTGGAGCAGGAAAAACTCCTATCACACCCTAAAACGTAACCTTGACACAAGAGTAACCTTGTCACACGAGTATTTACAACGTTGTTAACTGATTAGTCATTGAGCAGATCCAAAGTGACTTAACGTGAATTCAGATACAGGTCATGAACGAGAAGGGATGGGGTTCGTTCACTCCAGGATGGCTACCGCTGCACCCCACTATTGCACCCTATCTCATAGAATATTTCCTGGACTATTTTTCTGGACAGATTAATGTTTTTTTAGGGGTGTAATAGCATAACCCATAAATTAATTGAATTCCTGCGTTCCACCTAACTTCCTGCGTGGCTCCATGTACAAGACCTTACCAAAAACTGTTCCTTGATTTAAGAACATGGCTTTATTCTCGGGAGACTTTGTTTAGTGTTTAAACTAGTAGGTGCGTGCGGGTGTGGTCGGATGGCGAGAGCGCATGTGGTGCTCACCTAGCATGCATCCCAACCGACTGGTTTGAGGTACCACATGCAACCCGCCTGACACGTCAGACGCAGTGTGTGTCACTGTCACTGTGACACCCGCTGCCACCATGTGACAGCCCACTCCAGTCAGTCCAGCCGGTTTGAACAAATGACTTTCAATTAACAGCTTTTTAAAAGGAATCACACTTTGGCATTTACCTTGACAATTAAAATCAATGTAGTAAGGAGGCTGATCTCACTTTTTTTGGCGTTTGTGTGTGTGTGTGTGTGTGTGTGTGTGTGTGTGTGTGTGTGTGTAGTGCGCGCGCGTGCGTGTGTGTGTGCGCGTGTTTGAACGGCTGTGGGCTCTGTCAACGCTGTGCGTGTGTATGTATCTCACAACTTTGTGCTTAATTGTTTATGGTCTTTATCTAAAGAGCACAATCGTCTGAAAAAGTTTAGAGGGCTGTGAAACATTAACTATTTGATATGTTACGCAGCGGAGCTGCAGCATCTTCTGGGCGCTCTACTTCGGCCACGCACGGCGGCGTCCTTAACCGTCACCATACAATCATAAACTAATAATCCGCACCTGTGTTAAGGATTTCTGGCGTATTTATTAGCTCTGCACCCTTCACTCCTGGCTGCATCTTCGGTTATGGACCGGGTAAGTTGTGGGATGTGCGATGCGAAAGAGTTGTGGGTCGAAGTGCGGTGCGAAAGAAGTGGCAGCAGGCAGCGATGCGTTTGTAAAAATAACCTTTACTGATGTAAGTACAAGTACAGACGCAGTACAAAAGCACGGAGTAAAACAAACCACTATTCGTAATAGTCACCACCACGTTTTTGGCAAAATGCAGAGGGAATAGAGAGGCATGACATCCTAAAACACGGGTGTGGATTATTAGTTCCTGATGAAATGGTGGCCAGTAAGAACGCCACCGTGCGTGGCCGAAGTAGAGCGATAGAAGTCACTGCCCCCTCCCCCTGCTGCATAAAGATTGATCATTCAATTCTTAATGGAGTCATGGAACTAAACTGCATAATTTGATCAATGACTAAAAGGTTATAATTGTTATTCTACACATCTTTCCAACCAGCTTGGTTGAGTTGTCAAGATGTTCCAGGAATGTACTGCAAAATGCAATCGTAACATAACACATGGAGTACTTTATGCGTTTGTGTAATTGGTTGAGTGGGTATTAGTGGGTATGTTTTATTTTTCAGTGCTAACAATACTGCCATGTCTTTATTCTCGGGAGACTTTAAGCTTCCACACTGTGTGTATGTGCATGTATATATAAAGTGTGGAATGTACTATTTTCTTGGGTTTTATCTGACATCAAGGTTCCATTGATAGAATGAGGAAGCTGCCTGATAACATTACAGGCTATTAATTAAACTATTGTGTTTTCACAGAGGGACTCTGTGATACTCCTACCTTACCCGACAGTTCCGTGACATGCCGTTGTAAAAACACCTAAAAAACATGGTGAGTAAGAATATATTCCTGACCTTTTTAGATTACCCTTTTTTAAAAATCCAAACATTTAGTGTGTAATTCAGAGACATGTCATCAAGCGTTACAGCTTCTGGCTCTAGGATGCGTGCAGCCTCCTTACGTTGAGGATCAAACCCAAAACCTTCTGATTTGGAGTCGTAATTCTAGCCACTAGACTATCCTGCCCCCACTACCATTGTCTTTGTCAGGACCACATCTTTGTCTTTTTGCCACCAACCAGAGCGAAGACGGGAAATCATTCTCTGATAGTCTCCAATTGGAAGACTCTGAGAGAGGGGGCGTGGTCATCAAGGGACTCGCCGACACCAGCATCTCCGCCAGCAGTGGACTGAAAGAGGTACACGCACGCACGCACGCACGCACGAACGCACGCGCCATGCTGGGAACTTTTTGGCCCAATATTTTATTTTTCTAATCTGAATAGAAGTTGCTATTTAGAAAATTCAAGTACTAATGGTTATGAAAAATGTAATACAAATTGAAGTAACAGTAGTGCAGTGAATTTGTAGCCTGGTTCTTCTACCAGACTCTCGTACTTCACTTAATTTCATTTAATTTGTACAGAGAGTCTGGACCTAATCAATTGACAAACGTTAACGTCACTTGAAGGCGGGTGTCTGTTGAAGTTTAAAATGATTGGATCTGCCCAGTGCCACTCTGGATCTGCCATAACCAATCGCTAACGTTTGGTTGTGACGTATGTCATGCGCCGGGAATCACGCGCAGGTTGTACACAAACCAAACACCTTGCGCGTCTGCACGAAAATGTCCGTCAACGACAGCTGCAGGTTTTGTTCGTCGAATTTAATTTATCAGGGAAAAATTGCACATTGTAAATCAACTACCGACCTACAACAACAACTCAAACTGGCGTACGACTTTATCGTCATTGTTCTCAGACACGCCCTCTGTTCGCTGATTGGTGGCCGCTGTGGCGGCACCAGAAAACCAAATTACATACAGCAGGTCCAGACCTAGTACTGAAGGGAAATTCAAATTGAGCGGAAACACATGTAGCTCGACTCGACACGACACGACTCGACACGACTCGACACGGTAGCAGCGCGGGTCCTTTTCCACCGCAAATAGTACCTCCGGGACGTGGGCGGGGTCGGCTGCGCGAAAGGGCCGTGACGTATTTTTGTATGCGACGCAAACAACACCTACGTAACCCACACATGGACAGAACCCACATAACAACAATGGAGAACATCGATGCGATGGTATTCGTGTTCGTATTATTAGCTGGCATGTTGAAGAAGTGGAATATGTTGGCTGCGGCGCTGCTATGGCTGTTACCAGCATGGTTGCCATGTCGCTCTCGTGACTTCGTCACACTCTCTGGCCAATCAGTGGCCGGCCGTCTGCCGACGTCACCTTTTAGCATCGGCTCAGCCGCTTGGAACCTAGAGCGAGGCGGTACTAGAAAAAGCAGCCACTTCAGGTACCAGATACCATGTTTTCGCGGTGGAAACGCAAAAAAGGCGAGCTGAGTCGAGTCGTGTCGAGCTGGTACCATGCAGTGGAAAAGCGGCATTAGGCGGGCGGAGCCAGGCTAGTGAATTTGACCTCCCAAACACTTCCTTTCAACTTGGAGATCAAGCGGTAGACCAGCTCAAACCGGCTTTCATATTTCAATAATGACTCATAAGAATAATGAGTCAGCGTAAAACAAGTCAGAATAGCCTTTATGATGTGTGAATGTGACAAATATATAATTGTAAGATAAAGTTGATGATTGTAGGTGTCGACGAATAGTTATGCAGCTTTGCAGATCACACATCCCATCTCTAGGCAGGTCCTCACACTAGGGTTTGTCAGACTGCAGTAGAAACTAAGAGAGCAACCCGATGGCCAGGAATTTAAATTAGGCTGTGTTTCCAGTTTAGCCACCTCTTCACACTATGACGAGTGTAGACGTAATCAGAGCTAGGTGGCACAATAACACGAAGAACAACGAAGGATTTGTCATCCTACAGGAACGCCATTGGGGATTTCTTAAGGATTTATGGAGTTTATTAAGATGACAAAGATAGAGATCACTAGATCCTAGTTCAGCATTTATCAGGTTTAATGCATTTACACGGACGACACATTCATAATGATGTTCTATAAGGTGTAATATATGGAGAGTAGTGGACATAGACTGTAGTTATACAAGGTTTAATAGATGGAGAGGAGTCCATATAGACTGCAGCTATACAAGATTTAATACATAGGGAGGAGTCCACTTGGACAGTAGTTCTATAAGGTTTAGAGTCCATTCAGACTGTAGCTCTATAAGGTTTCATACATAGGACTCCATTTAGACTGTAGTTCTATAGGGTTTCATACATAGGACTCCATTTAGACTGTAGTTCAGTGGCGGTGGGTCAATAGAGGGCGCTAGGGCGCCACCCCTCCGTGAAATATTCACTTGAATATATCTGCCAACTATCAATCAACTATTATCAATACGAAATAAATCAACAAAAAGATATAGCGTTTATCCTCGTTTAATTGTGTGACATACTTGTCACTAGGTGCGTTTCCATCCCCCCCAATTTAATGTGAACTTTGAAGTATCGAATCAGTAAGCGGTGATGGAAACACCAAAATTCGCATCAAAATCCTCTAACTCGTAAAAAAGTTTATCCGCTCGCTTGAGGTGGTTTTTGAGAAATGCGAAACAGAGTAAATTCGCCAAATGGGAGATGGAAACACATTTTGCGAATCAGCTGTGACGTAGCGAACTTTGAACACACAGGACTGACAGTCTTTCCGATTCCCGCATAAGGACCGGCCATAGCAACCCTGCCGACATCAACGTGTAACGTCATCACCCTATTCCGCTCCAACCACTTGATGGAAACGCACCTAATTCAAATTACTTTTTTGCGAACTTTCTAAAGATTCGCATCACCTTTTTAGATGGAAACGCAGCTACTGCCAGCAACCATTTAAATGCGTCTGAACGTCAATGATTTGGGCTAGGCTAGTTATTGGTCATTCAAAATAAAGCCCTCCTCCAAGACAGGGGCGCTGGCCACGTTGAAGTCAATGTAAGCTCGCTAACTTTTTGCTGTCTATCAAGACAGCTTTTCATTGGCACAAGAAAACTCGCCCTCGGGTCGCACAAGTGTGCGCCCCAGGCCCATGGTATCGCTTTTCTTTTTTGTCATCACCACATCAATCAAATAGGCTACCTCCCTCAGCAGC
Source organism: Gadus morhua (assembly GCF_902167405.1). Taxonomy (NCBI): domain Eukaryota; kingdom Metazoa; phylum Chordata; class Actinopteri; order Gadiformes; family Gadidae; genus Gadus; species Gadus morhua. The sequence goes on along the minus strand of NC_044062.1, from coordinate 14,774,924 downwards.
AATCGTGCAACACAACTACATGTAGAGGATAGATAGATCGCTAACTAGCAGAGAGTTGTAAGCACTTTTCACCCTTTTCAGTGGAGGAATTGGACTCCCCAAACAATGTTATTAAAAGGAGCAAGTAAGTTACATATTAATTTAGTCTTTCGGCCTGTAGCGTATAAACAAAATGAAGCGACTGTCCCATATTTTTCTAACTGCATTTGTAGACATTGACACTCAAAAAATGGATGCTATAGGACAGTGATCATGATTTGTCTGGATATCAGAATAACAACAATGGGTCAAATAGCAATGGCTGGTGGAAAGGCCATAAAGTAGGTTTGTATATGCAGTGTAAGCTTGTCCAGGCCCTGAAAGTCAGGATGTTGGCTATGAATAGTAAGTAAAAGTGGCCATCCCCAAAATGCACCAGAATACAGGAAATCAAATCTATTAAATGAAATTCTTTTCATGGGGGGGGGGAACCCCAGACCCACTGTCTTACTGTGCCCCCCAACATTTTTGATCACCAGCCGCCACTGCTGTAGTTCTATAAGGTTTCATACATAGTACTCCATTTAGACTGTAGTTCTATAGGGTTTCATACATAGTACTCCATTCAGACTGTAGTTTTCTGAGGTTTCATACATAGGACTCCAGTCAGACTGTAGTTCCATAGGGTTTCATACGTAGTACTCCATTCAGACCGTAGTTTTCTGAGGTTTCATACATAGGAGTCAATTCAGACTGTAGTTCTAGAAGGTTTCCATCATAAATAATTACATCATTCTCATTACATTGTTTTTATTGTACATAAAGTTTGTGTGGCGTTGATGGTGCCCTGATGCATTATTTTCAGTGCAGCAAAGCTCACGTAAATAACCTGACCTTCATCTTCTCACAGGCGATGAGATCGTTGGAGCAACCGTTCACCTGGACCACCTGAGCAAACAGGACGTCCTGAAGATCCTGAAGGTGTTGGAGCCGTACGACGAAAACATGACGGTGTTGACCAAATCTGACCTGAGTGCTGGCATCGACCCAGGGTCCCTGAGTGGCCCAGGCAAGGTACATCAGACTAACAACCTCACTCACAAGCTTTAGACCAGTGGGACCCCACTTGACAGTCTGATAATCATATGGAGTAGGGGGTAGCAATAGGAATTAATAGGGTAAGGTATTAATGAAAGTCGAGTAAAAGTTCCTGTATAACGGAATAGGTTGAACTAGTACTAATACCATGACTCCCAAGTACGAATTGTGTATTGTTCATTGTAATGCGTAATGTCAAGCTTACTGCTAAAACTACAATAGTGTGACATGCAGTTGTACTGTCATTATAACTTTATTAAGTCATTTTTTATTTACTCGTCTGCCTGATATCTGAACGCTGTTTTTGTCCAATTAATTCTTTCGCTAGATGCTTACTACCAGTTACAAGCAGAAGAAGATGCCGTCCCTTGAGGCCCAAGGCGAGGCACCAGCTCTTAATCTTACCGGCCTGAATACCAAGTTAAACTCTGCCATTGGTCTGGATGGGGACATTAATGGAGAACTGCCCAATCTTAACCTAAACAAACCCTCTGCAGATGGTAGTGGCACCTTCAGGATTGCAGATACAGGACTGCCAGGACTTGACTTAAATGGAGCAGGTTTTGGCAACTCTATCAGTGCCCCCTCTGCTGAACTGTCCTCACCCAATGCCACACTAGGACTTAAAAAAACAGGAGTTAAGGGGGGCAACTTCACAGCCCCAAATTTGAGATGCCAAACTTTAATCTGCCCAACATCGGTGGCACGGGAGCAACAGGAGGGATTAATCTTGGGAAGATGAATGCTGATTTGGACACTCCTGCTGTAAATTTTCCAACTGCAGGTGTCAATCTGTCGGCACCCACAATAGATGCTAAAACCGCAGATCTGAATTTGAATGGCCCAGATGTCAATTTGAACGGCCCAGATGTTAACTTGGCTGCCCCAAATGTGGACATGGATGCTTCAACTGGAAAAATTAAGTTGCCACATCAGAAATGGAAGGGTCCTAAGGTTAACCCTGACCTGAGTCTCTCAACACCAAAGCTTGACGGAGACCTGTCAACACCAGAAGTAGGCCTTGACCTTCCAAAAGCTAACCTTGATGGCCCCAATTTGGATGTTGACGCTCCGAAAATCAACTGGCCTCACTTAAATTGGAAAAAACCAAAGCTTGATCTCAAGGGTCCAAAAGCTGACATGGACGTTAATGCTGACCTGAAAACTCCAGATCTCAACCTCTCTCCACCAGGAATGAGCGGGGGGATAAGCACACCAAATTTGGCTTTGGATGTACCGAATGCTGAACTCGAAGGGACAGACTTCGACATCAATGCTCCATCAGGGAAGATCAACTGGCCTCATAAGAAGTGGAAGAAACCCAAACTCGATGCAGACCTCAATACACCAGATGTCAATGCACCAGATATGTCTTTGAATCTTCCCAAAGCTGACATCAATGGTCCCAATATCGATGTTTCTGCCCCAGATCTTGATGTTGCCTCATCACAAAAGATCCATTGGCCTCATTTGAAGTGGAAGAAACCAAAAGTTGATGCAGACCTTCACACACCAGACATTGATGTATCCACTCCAAGTCTTGATGGAGATCTCACTGGACCTGATGTTGATCTGCCTGCTGCATCTGGAAAGAATAAGTTCCTAACTCTCAAAAGGCCTAAGAACTGGCTTATTGGGTCCAAACTAAATGCTCCGGATTTGGATCTTAATGCAGATGTGAATTCTCCTGCCCTTGATCTCACCACTCCTAAGGTTTCAGGATCACTTGATGGACCTAATATGGATTTGTCTGCACCGAATATGGATATTGACGCTCCTTCTGGAAAGGTTAAGTGGACCACTCTTAAAAAGCCAAAGTGGCTCAAGTCGTCAAGCTTAGATCTCCAAACACCTGATGTGGATGTGAAAGGCGCAGATATTAATCTTGCTGCACCAGCACTAGATGAGGGTCTTGATACGCCTGATTTCGGTATCACCATGCCTAATGCTGACCTCAAAGGCCCAGCCGTTGATCTTAATGCTCCTGGGGTTGACATTGACAGCCCCTCTTCTAAGCTTAAACTCCCCAAATTCCAGATGCCAAAATTTAAAGCCCCAAAATTAAAAGGACCAGACATTGATGCAAGTGCCGATTTACCCAATTTGGATCTCAAATCACCGAATTTGGAACTCAAGTCACCTGACCTGTCAACGCCTGAAATTAAAGGAGGCATCAATGCTCCAAGTCTAGACATTGACATGCCAAAAGCTGACATTAAGGCTGATGCTTCCTCCCGAGCATACAAATTCCCATCTTTAAAGATGCCAAGTTGGAGCTCATCTAAACCAAATGTAAAAGGACCAGAACTAGATGGATATCTTGACAAAAATGTTGACCTTTCAATTCCCGGTCTGGACGCGAATCTTCCCAAAGCAGACTTGAGTGCACCAAATTTGAACCTTTCTACCCCAAAGATTGATGGAGGTCTATCCTCCCCAGATTTTGACCTCAATTTGCCAAAAGCTGAAATCAATGGACCTGATCTGGATGCTGATCTGGACACATCTGGAAAATTCAAGTTGCCCAAGATGAAATTACCTACATTTGGTTTTTCCAAGCCTAAAGTGGAGGGGCCAGATCTAGATGCTGACATTGATGTCAATTTACCAAAAGCAGATATACAGGGATCTGGAGCAAACCTCAATCTCTCTGCTCCAGATGTCAAGGGAAATCTATCTACTCCAGATCTGGACCTGAATTTGCCAAAAGCTGACCTCAATGGACCGGATCTAGATGCTGATCTTGACACATCTGGAAAATTCAAGTTGCCCAAGATGAAATTACCTACATTTGGTTTTTCTAAGCCTAAAGTGGAGGGACCAGATCTGGATGCTGACATTGATGTCAATTTACCAAAAGCAGATATGCAGGGATCTGGAGCAAACCTCAATCTCTCTGCTCCAGATGTCAAGGGAAATCTATCTACTCCAGATCTTGATCTGAATTTGCCAAAAGCTGACCTAAAAGGACCTGATGTAGATGCTGATCTTGACGCATCTGGGAAATTCAAGTTGCCCAAGATGAAATTACCTACATTTGGTTTTTCTAAACCTAAAGTTGAGGGACCAGATCTGGATGCTGACATTGATGTAAATTTACCAAAAGCAGATATACAGGGATCTGGAGCAAACCTCAATCTCTCTGCTCCAGATGTCAAGGGAAATCTATCTACTCCAGATCTGGACCTGAATTTGCCAAAAGCTGACCTCAATGGACCGGATCTAGATGCTGATCTTGACACATCTGGGAAATTCAAGTTGCCCAAGATGAAATTACCTACATTTGGTTTTTCCAAGCCTAAAATGGAGGGACCAGATCTGGATGCTGACATTGATGTCAATTTACCAAAAGCAGATATACAGGGATCTGGAGCAAACCTCAATCTCTCTGCCCCAGATGTCAAGGGAAATCTATCTACTCCAGACCTGGATGTGAATTTTCCAAAAGCTGAAATCAATGGACCTGATGTAGATGCTGATCTTGACACATCTGGGAAATTCAAGTTGCCCAAGATGAAATTACCTACATTTGGTTTTTCTAAGCCTAAAGTGGAGGGGCCAGAGCTGGATGCTGACATTGATGTGCCAAATGCCAATGTTTCTGCTCCAAATCTTGATGTCGATTTACCAAAAGCTGATATCCAGGCACCTGCTCTTAAGTTATCAGGAAATGCCCCAGATGCAAATGTTGATGCAACTACTGGTGAATACAAAATGCCTCATTTTAATCTCCCCAGTTTAGGCCTAACCAGTCCTAAAGTTGATGGTCCCACAGCTGATATTGGTACACCAGATCTTAGTATTACAGGCCCTTCCGCTGACAGTAAACTAGATTTGTCCAAGTTAAAAATAGGTACCCAGGCAGCAAGTGGCAACCTCTCAGAACCCAGTATGAATGTAAATGGAGGAGTGGACTTAAATGCTGCAAGTATCAACACTGGTAAAGGAACATTAAAAATGCCACATTTCAAGCTACCCAAGTTTGGCTTTTCGGGGCATGGATCAAAAGCACCAGATGTTGATGTGAACGCAGATCTGGACATGTCAGCTGATGTGAAGCCCAACCTCAACCTGGGGGTTGAGGGAAATGCTGATGCTGAAGATTCCCCCAAAAGTAAGATAAGGTGGCCATTTCACTGGGGGCGGAAGGTTGATTCTGCATCTGGTAGTGGAACAGAAGAGGGCAGTGACAGTGGAACAGATGGTGAGGTGGATGTTCCAGCATTCACATTCCACAAGCTACCCAAGAGCAATATTACTGCCGACCTTTTTTTGGACGATAGCTTAGGTCCACCAAAGTCTGAAGGAAGTCTTAACAAAAGCGAACAGGAATTTGTTTTTAGCAAGGGAATACGCCTGGTGAAACCTAATACACAGTCAAACACGGGGGAAAAGATTGATATTATGGAGCGGTTGAAACTAGCAAGGGAGAAACCTGTGACTGTTAACACGTCACCTACTGAGGCCAAAGTGGGTGCACTCTTTGCTTCAGCATCAAATGATTCCTCACTGGCCAGAGGAGGAACATTCAAAGTTAACACACCTGATTTAGGATTAGGCTTAGACCATCCAGTAGTTGGATCGTCAGGAAATGATAAATTGTCATTAAGTCTTTCCAATATGCTTGGCCTGAATGTTAAAGACGCAGATACTGATTAAACATGCTTCTCAAACCCTGTATAGGCAGCATCAACAATATATCTATGTAAATAATTAACTGAAACCTAATACATGAAGATTTCTTGCGTTTGCTTAAGATATCATAGGTCTGACACACAAAAGTCCAACCAAATGGAACACAATTGCTGTGTATAATTCAAATTCCAGAGAGAGAGAATTATGTAAAAAAAAAAGTTTAACTATATTGCAGTTACCTGCTAGTGAAAGCACCAGAAGTTCGAGTTTTTTATCTCGTCTCTGTAGGAGGACAAAATATCAGAAATTGCATACACTGAAACAATTTAAATCAGCTTTATCCGAATATTGTCTGAGAATATCTATAATTGCCTCAGTATTTTATATGGAACAATGCCTTAATATGAAAAGCAGGCTACAATTTTACTTTTTTTTTGACTATGGAATTGTATAAATCTGTTAAATTTTTGTTCAATAAATACATTTTAATGCATTCAGTACTGTTATTTTCTATCCGTTATAAAACATTTAAGACAAAAATGACACTTTATAAACATGAATACAAGTTGTATATTCATAATTCACTATATCTTTCATTGTGAGGGCAGGAGAAAGATTGAATGAATTGAATTCAAATATCTTATAGCTGGACTGTGCCACAAAAACGACCAGACATATTTGACAATTAATAACCACAACTATTTTCAACAAAAAGTAAATATTGTTCACGGAGCATACATCACTATCTTTTGTTTATTTCAAATCAAGAAGACATGGATACTAAAGAAAGACCTTGGCATTAAGAAAGAAATAAGTCCAAATCAAATATGACTATTGCAAAAAATAGTTGAGACGATTATTTTAAACTGCACCGTTTCACAACTATATCTTCTTAACCAAAGTTATAAAGAAAACCTCAACGTCCATTATTTCAAGAGATATTCAAAACCAAGAGATAATGTTCGATAAGCCCGCCTGATATAAACATAAACTTAATAAACCTTCAAACAAATACACACTGCAACTCACACACACATGCACCCACACATGCACATACAAACACAACTTTATTCACACACATATACACACACAAACATTTCTACTCACAAACACACACAATTATTTTTTCACACTCAGTTATATTCTCACACACACACACACACACACACACACACACACACGCACACGCACACACAAGCATATCTTGGCGGATCAGTGTGTCTTCTGCCAGCGCGACGGCCAGTCCTTCTCCAGCCAGTCCTGCAGCAGCCGCTGCACGTCGATGCGTTCGTAGAAGCGGCATAGTTCGCTCAGCTCACCCACACTCTTCTGGTTGTAGCGCAGCAGGAACTCTTGCGTGGGGCTGTGCGACAGCGAGCCCTGGGTCCGGTGTTCCAGCAGGGTGAGCTCGTCGTAGCTCATGCCCCAGCGGCTGGCAAAGTTCTTCCAGTTCTTGACGGTACAGTGGTTGGGGTCCAGCTTGAGGCGCAGGGAGTCCAGCAGGTCCTTGTCGTCCATCAGGTCGCTGATCTTAGGCACTGGCGCCTGGTAGCGGCACTTCTCACACATCCCGCTCAGGTACCGCAGCTCCTGGGGAAGGTCTGGGGTGAGGGTTGTAAGGTAAGCTAGGTTATGATGAGATAAGGGTAGATAAGTTACGTTTAATGAGGTTAAGCTTAGATAAGATACTGCACCACTTTATTAATTCAGGTATTACAGCATCATAAAAGGATAGTTGGGTGCAAATCATTTCAAGTATACAAATAAGAGTGAATTAATAGATAAATAAATAGATAATATATATTTTCGTAATAATATATACTTTTTTGTAGCAGTATCATTTTAATGAAATGAAGTCCGCCTCACCTGGGGAGAGTGACGGGGTGCAGATACAGTCTTCACCGTCCTCCACTGGCTACACCAAGGAAATAAAAACATCTTCAGTTTGTTTACTTTCATTACTACAACCAATATTCCCTGTAATAGTTTAATAAAAAAGCAACTGTACTTGCATTTAACATATTTTCAATATTCAGCAGTTATTTTCAACATTGATGAGCTAACGTGTGTATCTTGGCTCTTTTTTTAGCAGTGCACCCAGACAAATTCCTTGTCCTTTTTGTTAGAATTTCTTATTTGGCTAAGGAATCGCTATTTAACATGAATCTTGCGTACATGGGCTTCAATCTACACAAAAGCTTTGTCTTTGCATATTGACTTAGTGGAAAATATTAGTTCTTATGACATTTCCATCAATGCTTTAGGCCAACATATATGATACATTTCTCTGTGTTATTTCTGGGGCAAGGCGACCTTCGCTATAGTGAGACCAACCTGCCGTATCCGGTCGGCAGGAGGGTACCTGGGGAGCATGGAGGGCAGGGGAAAGGTCACGGGATCTAGAGAGGAGATACAAGAGACCCCCTCAATATCGACAGCATGACGTGTGTGTGTGTGTGTAAGTGTGGACAATTAAAGTGTGTTGGATTCACAATATCTATATAGTCCAATACAAGCTATTGTTATGACAGCAGTAAAACACATGTTACAGGATATCTCTGTGTCATAGACACACAGCTAGCAGGTAGTTAGATCACTAAAGGATGCAAAATAGTAAAATAGATATTAATTCTACTTAATTCTACTATTATAAAGCTTAAGCATGCCTATGCAGATATGATGGTTGCATTCACAAAAGGAGAACATGGCTACCAGAAAATGCAGAAAATGTATATACATAGATAACACCTGCTTTATTTCTGGTAGGTTAGTTATTATATAGCTATAAACTAAGGCTTTATCCCAAGTTTATCTTTAGATTGTTCAGGTCATTAACGAGCAGGTAGGGGTGACAGCATCTTGCTCAAAGACACTGCAGACATTCGTCTTCGAGCGCACAACCTCTGGGAGTCAAACCCTCTACCTGCTCATTGATGACCCGGTTGCTTTGGAGTTAATCATCCGATAAATGTTACAATGGTAAATACAATTTAATTAAACGTGAATTGCTGTCTGGTCCCCAATGAAAGGGATACCTTGCTGCTGGACTTACCCTGAGGATCGGTCACTTGGACGGGGTAGTTGGTCTTGATCGACTGGGTTGGATAAAAAATAAAAACATCCTAAATGACCAATGAAAGATTTAATGGAACATTGTTCATTGTTTAGATCAGCTAGCATCCTGATTCTGTTATTTGTTGGTGCCATCATTTCCTCATGAATATTAATAAGAGACCTTTGGTTGTTACTGGTTAGCTGATTTGTCAATCAAATTCGTAGCGTTAATATTTATGAGGAACGGACCCAATCTTCTATAACAAGGCTTGTGTAAGCAACGGGCATGTAAAGACATTTAGCATTGTTTTTTAATGACACAATTAATCTGAGTGAAATGAAGTTGACCCCCAAAAGGTGCCATGAAATCCTCAAAATCCTTCCAGTGAGTGGTCTAAGCAGCCATGCATTTATGTTTACATCTATGTACAGGGGAAAAGTGATATACTCCATATAAAATATAAATGTACACATTTTATGAACAAATGTGTGGATTGATGACTGGGTTGGTAGGATAGTTTTCTATTAACCTCCAGGTGGAAGGTTCTAGATTCAAACCAAGATGTCCATGGTCTACCCACCCAGAGCCCTAATGCATTCATGACTGCTAAATGCCGAGATTAAAAAGAAAAGATAAAATGAGTCAAAATGTAAAGATATAGATAGGTATAATAAAAGACAGACACAGACAAAGAGACAGACACGCACACACGGCGTTGGAGTGTGTAACCACAGAGAAGACTCCAGTGTGTTTGGTGTTGCGGAGCAGTGGCCTGCTAGAACTTGTTCTCCCAGAGCCCTTAGGCCCGTGGTGCTGCGTGATGGTATGTTCTGCTTCTTGGCACTCTAATGTAAGTCTCTTTGTTCATAGAGAGAGAGAGAGAGAGAGAGAGAGAGAGAGAGAGAGAGAGAGAGAGAGAGAGAGAGAGAGAGAGAGAGAGAGAGAGAGAGAGAGAGAGAGAGAGAGAGAGAGAGAGAGAGAGAGAGAGAGAGAGAGAGAGAGAGAGAGAGAGAGAGAGAGAGAGAGGAGAGAGAGAGAGAGAGAGAGAGAGAGAGAGAGAGAGAGAGAGAGAGAGAGAGAGAGAGAGAGAGAGAGAGAGAGAGAGAGAGAGAGAGAGAGAGAGAGAGAGAGAGAGAGAGAGAGAGAGAGACTGTGTTGATCGATCGATCGGTGTGTCTATTTGTGTGTGTGTATCTCTCCTCCTCTCTCTATCTATTTATCTCTATGTTGATAATCATTATCCTATATGGATAATCTTTTCATGTTTGCCATGTCATGACATGTGGACGTTTTGAAGTACTATCTTTTTGGAATGAGTTACCCACAAACTATTATTGTATTGTTAATGGAAATAGAAAACTTAAAAATCCCTTTATGAATCATAGCTACTGCGTCTGAGATATGTTAAATCGGGCTGCTTACGATTCCTGCCATGAAGCTGCTGGGGTCTGTATCCTCCACCGGTTCAGAAGTCGTTCGGCCTGTAATGACAAAAAATAAACCAACCATCCTTCAGGTGTAAGATAAAATCATATGGCCAAGATATCACTTCCCAAAACATTTATACAAAGGTCTGTATCCAAACTCCGAGAACCAGAGACGCACTATTAAAAGGTATAACAAACAATCTGTGATGTTAAAAGAGAAAGAAGACGTGTTTGAGAAGGTTCTGGGGTAAGTGATTGAGATCCGTTGGGCAAGGCCCTTGTGTTCTGCCTGAGAGAATCCTTGTCTCACGTAGCCGGGAGCAGAAAAGGTGCATCGCTTGGAAGGAAGAGTATTCACGGATGAGTTGCAGGAGAGCGAGACAAGCACGCGCAAAACACAAAGGCACCTTTTCAGCCTGTAGAAATGTACCCTGGACGAGGCTACGCAACACCTGGTAAGCCTACGTCACTGTGGAGCCATTGTCTCTCGGACCAGGCTAAGACCCCTCCTGACCTTTCTTGGGTTTCACACTCGGGGCCCATCCGACCGGCTCTCTTACCCCCTCAGGTTAGGCTCCCCGGGGTGAGGGGACACCGATGATGATTGGGGAAGTTGTTGTCGGTGAGGGTAGCGCTTGAAG